>NC_134836.1:63809893-63875208 GCF_004210375.1 Tachypleus tridentatus | reverse complement strand
TTCTAAATAGCGTTAGTATCAGTCATATAAAAAAAAAATTAGGGACTAATAAGGAAACACACAAGGACAATTAAAATATTCAACACTATCTCTTCGAATGTGTTACAAACTTATGCCAAATAACTACCAGTAATACAGAACTACTTGAAACAATATTCAGCTAACCGGTAACCATCGACAATCGAGTATTTTGTTTTCGAAAACACCAAGAACAATTGGTTTAAACAGTATTCAGCTGACCAGTAACCATCGACAATCAAGTATTTTGTTTTCGAAAACACCAAGAACAATTGAGATTACAAAAGGGATCAGTCATATGTGCTTTGTCCTTCACGCGCAATTCAAGCCCCAGGTTTGAGCGTTGTATGTCCCCAAACTTTCCACTAATCAAAAACCAAAGAAAAGCATCAATAATATTGAACTAGTCATCAATAACTGAAGTAGTGTAATATTCTCTGGTGAAAGTTTTCCATGAACGAGTTCTTTATAACACCAAAATCTGGCACTCCATCCCTGAAGTTGGCAACATTGACGATATCCCTAATTATGCTTTAAAATAACAGTTTAAACAATCTCTAGCCTTCAAATAATCCGCTTATTATACTGTTCTTTGTTGTTGGAATTCACATACTACATCAATGTTAAGTTTGTAGCAATTACATTGTTTTTCCATGTAAAATATACAGGCTGCTCAAGCGGTAATTAAGGATTAATTGCAATATTGATTGTATTTTTCTATGCGTTGTTAGTCCTTAATTAAGGGATAAAAATAAAGTCTTGCAACGATATGAAGAAAGAGACAAAAATAAATTAACAAACAGTGTTTCGAAAGGCGACGACGTTCAGATCCCTTTGGAAATTCGAAGGTTTAAATAAGTGTAACTTTAGAATTTAAAAACAGAATAATTAAAGGTTTAATTATTTTCCACTGTATGAATATGCTTGTGAACTACAAATATAAAGAAATGGTGATGCACTAGAATATAATTATTGTATGAAAAATATATAACCTCAGAACAACGCTAGTGTATAACGAACGAATCAATACATCAAGGTAAAAAGGCAGTCAAATATGGATTCTTCGTACAATATTTTTTTTTTATTTGCTGATACAGTCGATTTCATTGGAGTTTTTCCATTTTTAATTGCACTAATATGAATTCGGTAAGGTAAGACTTTAAAATTTAGTTTATTTTGGTTAGTTATTCAAAACTGAACACGACATAAAACTTAATGTTTCCTACACTTACATTTTGTTCACGAACCATTGTTGATTCGAGAACCAAGGTTAATTTATTTACTTCTACACACGTGGCGTGTCGTATGTAACCCATATGTTAAGTGGCAGTTTTTTGAGTCACTGACAGTATGTCACGATAAGACATGTATTTTTCTTTTTTTATTATTAATCTAGGGTATGCGGCCCATAGAACGCTTCTGAGGTATTGTTTGTAGTTAAAAAGAAAAAAAAAACTTAGCTCATAGTTCCTTCATCTCCTGACCGATTCGAGATCTAATTGCAGTTTTGGGCTCGCAGATCAAACTCTTTCGATTGTTGTATTTAACCACATTCAAGATCTCGTAGATTAGTTTACTCTAATCCTGCCTAAAAGAATTTAAGATGCCATGGTTATTGAGAATTTCCTCTTGTTTATTTATGAACATAATACCTTAGAGAAAGCTTCGGGTTTAAAAAAGAAAACAAAAACCAAACCAAGTTATTAACAAAATGAATTTTACATTTATTGAAACATTTTAAATTAAGTGCATAACGATTTCGTTTTCAAAAAATTTTTGTATTAATATATATTTACAATTAAAGTTATGATCCCAGCTTGAATTTATACCATCGTAATCTCAACAACTTATAGATACCAATGTAAAACTTCAGAGCAAATAGATCTCACTTTCATAAGATTTCTTCAACTTAGCTAAACAGGTAATCTTGTCTATAATGAAAGATTTTTTTTCACCTTCAAAAACATGTTTAATAACACAGTCCAATAATAACTAATAATTTATACCCCAAAACTACTTTTCAAATATTACAATAAACAATGAAAAATAATTATTTAAGAATCACTTCAAAGAGAAAATTTTTCATCACAATTTCTTACAAGTTATGTACATGGCCCTTGAATATTTTGGACAAAAGTATTTATAATGATTATTTATAAAGTATAAAAACATCTGTATTTTTTTCCTGTATTAAAACATTTTTGCTATTCAAAATTTAATATTTGCAAGTGTTCTTCAGTCTCAGATTTGGTTTCTTCATCTTCTTCACACAATCTTTGTTCTTTGTGATCTTCCTCTTCCTCCAAGTTGTATGGTTCCATTTCTTTTACACTGCTCAAATCTTCCTCAGTTACTGCTTTACTACCAATCTCTGACTCGTATTCCGTATTACATTCTTTACTATACAAAGCTTGTTTATCACAATCTTCGCTCAATTCTTCTCTGGGCTGTATTTTATTTTTATTCAATTTTAAGAATCCTTTCTCAGAGATTTCTGCTAGTTTCTCCTCAGGATGCACAATTTCTTCAAAGGGTTCAACATGTTCTACATCTTTTTCTGTATAATTTTCAACAGAAAATTCCAGTTTGGCTTTTCCTTCAGTCCCAAGATTTCTTGTTTTCCTTTCTTTTCATACAGAAGGTGTTCAGTGTCTTTGTATCCCTCATCTTCAACTTGCCTGATTTCACCAATGTCTTCACCTTCAAGATCACAGTCCTGATGTTCTTCTTCTGACTCATTTTCCTCATCTCCAGACTCCTTGAGGTTTTCATCTGTTACTGTGGCTACGAAGCAAAATTATACTTTGTAACCCTTGTCTCATTCTGATTTATAATATAAAGAAGAATCAATATACAATAAGAAACAGTGGCTGACATATGCTGTGTAAGTATCATTCTATGAAATATGAATGTTATCACAAAACCTGTTGTTTCTTCACTTTCATCTACAAAGTCTATTGATCCTTCCGATACTGATGAAGCTACAGAGATGTAGCTTTTTGGTCGAGATTGAATGTCATTCAAGTTGCTAGGAGAAGGGCACAATCTGTGACAAAGGCGATGACTTTCATGAAGAAAATGAAGCTGCTCTCTGGAAGTATGAAGTTCATCATGCATTCGCAGTCTTTCTTCTTCCCTCTGAGACATACGACTATATGATAGGAAGAGATATAAGAGTTAAATGAACTTCAGTATATCAGTTAAACAAAGATAGATTTATCAGAAAATTAGAAAGTAAAATATGACTTACAATATATAAGTACAAGTACACAAATTCAAAAAAAAGAAACAAAAAGCAGATAATTATAATGTTTTTTTCTGAAACTGTAACTGTTTAAGACTTTTCTTGTTCTTTACATTATTGTGTTCACTTTCTCAATTAACTTAAACAATTTTTGACCAGCTTGTGGTTTCAATTTTACTTCTGGACAAACCTGATCAATACTTTGGGTCCTTAAAATCTATTTTGTGACAGTTTTTTTGTGTTTTTTTTACTGGCTATACAACTATATACAAAAGAAATTAATACATTTTCATTTTTATTTATTTTTACAGTGCTTATTTTTTCAAAGGAAACTAAAGATAATTTAATTATATCTGTTGGTTTTTTAAGTTAAAACATTCATTTATTAAATGATACTTAGTCAAATAATAAATATAAATCAATAGAACAAATTCAGATTCTTTTTGGAAAATGATTAATTCATCTTTTGAAATAGCAGCAATTGTTATAACGAATGATTTCCATTTCCCTTGTTTGTTGAAAAAGTAACACATTAAATAAAATAAAATCTCTCTTCAAATATTATTTGAAGATTGTTTTAATCAGCTATAAAACATTGTAGTCAGTCATAAAACAGATATCTGGTTATAGGTTAAATACATCCACAACTTCTTAAACACACAAGAATGTTTTAAAAAAAACATCTCTACAAACAATATCCATCTTTCTATGCTTTTACTACCATTGTTAAATTGGATGATTTTATGATTAGATAAATTCTATAAAATATACAACTTACCAAGATTTGAGTCAAATGTCTATTTATAGTGCTAGATATATTGATTAATTTTGGCAAAGGTAAACTAAGTAACAGGCCTGTCTTCCTTGCAACAACTGAAGTTTCTGCATGAGTGTTATTGCTTTCTTCCCCCACAACTGTAAGCAGCAGAATTATTAAATCATGAAATAAGTAATAAACAAGCTACAATATTAAGAGAACATTTAATATTTCCTTACCAATAAGGTTTGAGAACCATGTTAAGCCTTATAAGTGATCTTCATCTGAATGGACTATCAGATTGTGCAAACAGGTAAATACAACATTTAAGTTGGATTATACAATTTGTTTTCTCCTTTTTAATTACGTTCACAATGTAACAGTACAAAATGTTTAAGCCAGCCTGTTTTTGTGTAAAGAGAACTGTAATAATGAAAACAAATGCAAGTTATAAATCAACTTTATTATGGAAACAAAAACAGTTTTATACCAGCATTTTGTAATTCAATAACAAAAACACCCAAACATACATTTTCAAATATATGGGAAAATGATAATCTCAAAGACTCAACAAATGTTATTTTATTGTAAGAGTGGCCTTTGTTGTTTTTGCTCAACCATACTAGCAATCTAGTCCATTTGCTGCTTTATTTCATTACAGAGAATCTCATGCTACATTTATCAAATAGCGATCAATCAGAAAACATGCGACTCAAATGAAAATATCTGTTTTTGACAGGAAAAGGATATGTGAAAAACTGTTTCACAATTAAAGACTTGTATTTCTTAAACTAAAGAAAATACTATATAGTCATATCTTCACAAAATTTCTTTGCTTCACTATTAATGCTGAAATATTCTGACATTAACAAGAGATTCTATTTCATTACAAACTTCTATCAAGTTGTTTTTCAAAGCTAGTACTCACCTTCTCCACTGCAGGCATTAAACATGTCATCTTCAGACACTCTTAGGCCTTAATTTAATACTGAAGTTGATTAGCTGAAATATAGTTACATGCATTACACCTGTAACAACAAATTACTTATCACAGTTTTAACACTGAAATTTATAAGAGATATTATTACATCAGCATTAAAGACTCCAGTGCTACTGTAAATGACAACAGAAACAAAAGTACAGAATAATTTTCTTATCAAAACTACTTCAAAAACAAATACTTCCAAAAATCATGGTATGTTTGAAGTTAGTACCAAAATTAGTATCTAACAAGTCATTACAGAAGTTAATATTTTTCAGATGCTTAAAATAAAGTTACCTTGGTAAATGGATGCTAGAACAAGTTCTTTCAAATCTTTTTGACCCTCAAGTTCACTTGCCATCTGGAATACACATTAAAAGGAAAAAAAAAAAAAAGATTATATATATTATACACACATACACATGTGCGTGCATGTAAAAATGAAAACAAATATATCACTTGGATAAAATATTTACACAAGTCTTTGATGCTACCAAGACATGTACACATCTCTTAGTTGTCAAGTGCACACTTGCATATCAAATTTATGTAAAAATAATAGTTCTAACTTTAATTTAATAATTGTAATACAAAAATACTTTTACCTTATGACTGTCATTTTGTAACATTTATGTTGTGAAGTTTACATACATAAAAAAAAATCATTTAAACTTTCATTTTTCTGCATTCTTTAAAGTTCCATGATTCTTTTTCCTTTGAAACACACACACAGGCATAACAAAAATAGCCTAACACTAAATAGTGTAAACAGTATACAAGTAAGAAAATCAGCACTACATAACAATGATGGAGCTATAATTTTGAAAGAGAAAAGTAAAATTAAAATTGCTAGTTGAGGTATCCGCACATTGGACAAAAGTTATTTAAATTCACAATTGATGAAAAGGTTATCTTAAGAAATGAAAAGTTGTTTCCTTTATATATAATTTTTAAAAAACCCAAAATGCCCATACACACAGCAAAACACAAAAAGTGAAACTAAGTTTACATGCAACTCCTCAAGGACCCAACAAACCTTCATGCCAAATTTGGTGAAAATCCATCAACAGAGGAGAAATGGTGTTTAAAAAAACCTATAAAAAGCACTCATAAAAACCTCAAACTACAACACCGAAAATTTTTGTGCATTCCCCCTCCATGAACCTAATGAACCTCCATACCAGTTTTGGTGAAAATCCATCCACACCTTGTGAAGTATTTGCGTGGTCATACAACAGACAGTGTTATTATATTTATATAGATGGCGCCAGTACATTAGATCTGCATGTGAGTTATTCATGACATCATATCTGCACTCTTAGAATGGAGAAAAATAAGGTTTTCCATGATGGGAAACAAAGGCAAAATGAGAAAAATCATGACCACTATTGCAAATCTACATGCACAGAGGATAAAACATTTCACAAAGTTATGGGTTATACATCACGTAATAAAGCTTTTCCAGCATCATATAAGCAAGAATCCCATTACAGTATGCTACTTTTGTAATTTGGCAACAAAGGATAAGAGTTTTAATTGTTTCACTTTTTTTTTTTTTTTTACGAGTAAGGATTTGTTATGGACTTACTCAAACACTGTTGTTTGTTGTTTCTCACTTACATAGAGACAAAGACAAATGTTAAAGATTTCAAAATACATCAAAAGAGCATATTCAAAATAAACTACCACCAAATATTGCACATATTCTCCATAAAACTATTAAATCCAGATTAATGTAGCATAAACCCCAGCAAATCAGTATTAACATTATAAAATCAAACTTTAAAAAAATAATTCAGTTTAATGTTTCATTCTCAGTAAAACATTGTAAATCTCATATTAGTAACAGATTAAATAAATTTTAAAAAAAGACATTTACAATTGTGAATATCACAGGTACATAAAATACATTAAACTTTCACAGTAACATTAAAGTAATTAATACTGATTTAGACAAGTGTGCTGATTCATTGGTTAGTATAACTTCTTGGAATCTAAAACAACCATGTTATTCAACATTTGCATAACACATCCAAAAAAAAGTTTTATATTTGTAAAAGAAAAAAAATATATAGAATTCTATCATACCTAAGCAACATACTGAAATTCTTTCCTTGGAATCTAAAAAATCTGGGAAATGAGTTCTTGCTTTTCTGCCAAAGCTTTTGCAATTTGTTGATCTTTGCGACATAACATTTCTAAATTAAACAAGATTAGTTAAACTGTTGAAATTAATTTAGTTCAAATTATGTTCACGATTTTTACTAAGCTGTTAGAGGTATATGCTGGTATCTTGAAAATGTTTTAAACATTTTGTAAAAATTTTTAAAAACACTAATTGCTACCGAATTAGTTCTAATCCTGTTATCAATTTGGCAAAACATACGAATATATTATTACAAGATCAGACCAACTTTATGAACTAATAACAAGACAATCCTGACCACTACTGATAGTACAGCAAGATGGACATGAAACTTATGCATGAATTTTTTTATTTTTTTTTATAAATTAGTTTACTCTAGCAGCACAACATTATTGTACAAGATACAAGTAATACACTCAAGTATTGGACAAATAATATGGTGAAAAGTTAGTATTCAAAAGTACACTTATATAGGAAAAATTTAAATTTCAAAAAGAGGACTTTAAAACTTTTCGGTACAAGTTTTGTGATGCAAGTTTGTTTTTGTTGTTTTTCTTCAATATCCTAAAAACATGACCATGGTTAAGTTAATAAAGCCTACAAGAAATAAAATAACCTGTATCTCCAATTTTATCACTATTCTGTTAAAGCTAATAGAGCTTCCAATTTTAGTAGAAAAATTTACTTTCGAAGACACAAGCCAGTTGGTATACATTTTTTTTATGTCAGCTGATTTTATAACAGAATTTTCTCTCATTCCAAACTGCTCTTCATACATGGCAGTACTGCCTTTCCCTTCGCCTTCATCAACCAGTTTTTAAATCTATACTATATTCTTTATGTTAATATTAGGCTGAAATCCAAGTTGAATCTTTCCATGCAAACGATAGAGAAAACAAAAACAAATTTACAAAACTTAGTGGCAAGACTGTCCTTCTAATACTAGTGCTGCCAGCAAGATGAATAACAAAGTACATAAGGTTTGTACATTAACAATAACCCCTTCCTTTATACTGCATATTTTAATACTTCCATAACTTTCAAAAACCACCTACTAGTACATACATCATTCTAGTCAAGTCTGGGTAAAATCAATTTCATTTGGAAATTTTTCCAATTCATTTATTAATATTTAAATAATTTATAATGCTCAAAATAAACTATTTTAAAATACGATAAAAACAAATTATTTTTAATGCCTATTATGAAGTTAATCAGCAAGATCTATTGGTAATAAAAATATACAATGTTAATGTTTAAACATGAAAACAGTACCCGAATTCTAAATAAGAACACACACATAGTTTTCATTATGAAAAATCAACTGGTTTTACTCTGAAAAAACAAAAAACAGTAAAGATTGCCCAACTACACGTCTTTACTTTGCCTACAGTGTGTTATCAATTGAAAATGTCATCTAGAAATACATCTGCCTAGAAATAAAAAAAATTAACTGTATGTTCATTGTTTGTACATGATTTTGTTGTTTTTAAATATAAATGAACTGGGGAAACATCACGCACACAGTAAAATGATTTATGAAATAAATGATCTACAAGGTAACTGTACCTATTGGAGTAAGTACAGGTTCTGCAACTTGAAGAACCACACTTTGCTGACTTTAATCTCCGATGGTTCTATCAGCTGGGGTTTAACTGGAACATGAAAAATTTTACTCTTTCAAGATTCTGTTGTTCTTGGCTATCTTCAACTGAGCTACAAGGTGAAGGAGCTTCTTTCTGTGGTGTGACTGATGAAGTACCCTTCTGTGGATGATTTTCTGTTGGTGGGAGTTTGGGACTAGATATTTCAGTGTTAGGAACACTATGTGAGCTGCTATCACTTGTTTCTCCTGTGTCTGTGGATTCCACACCATTGCTTACTTCAGAATGTGAAGATTCTAATGATACAGGCATCCTAGGTTTATGACAAAGTTAATTTCTTATTAATTCTCTCAACACTGGCTCGGGCAATTTAACCAACCATGTGATCTCTTTGTAATCATTTAATATCATTATAGATTTAATACTTCTAATTTTCAAAATAGTTGGCAATCTTTCAGTTAATGTGTCTTTCATGTGCAAAATATTATTTTGAATGAAGTACTTTCAATAAATTAAAATAATGATTTCAATATATAGTCCATCAATATATAGGGTATTTGTTTTGAACCGTCCATTTGCAAAGTGATTTTCATGTTTAAATTAAAATAGTTTTTCATGTAAAAATATCAAGTTTCACTTGTTTAATCTCTAAAACCTCCTAAATACATTTCAAATGTTTATTTTTAGTAAAATCTTACATTTTATCTGTTATTTTCTCTATCCTAACTATATATAAAGTTAGTCAATATGACTGACCTCTTAACCCCCCTGCCAAATTGAAATAAGCCCCCTACTACTACATGCACCATTATAAGTTGCATATCACTCTGGAAATGTGCAATTCACATTAAACTAATGAATTGCATTACCAATGAGTTACTACAAGCTGTTTGCATGTGTAGCTTATACAATTATTATTATTTATTTTACCTGATCTGAACTTATAGTAAAGAGAGAGATCCTTAATTCTATACTTTACTTTTATAATAATAAATAAAGAATAACCATGGAAAACAAAATATAAAGCATTTAGCAAATCATCTTTTCTCTTGCTGTCAACTGTCAATGAAACTAAACACTCCCTTTAACACACACCACACCAATGGTAGTAATGCACTAAATAATTTTTTATTTAATTCAGTAATGCACCAAAGAAAATAGACTAACAACATGCAAAAAGTAGCCAATTTCCCCTTATAATTTTTCAGGTTTTCTAACTATGTGACAAGAGTTGGTACAAAATCATCCAAGCTGGTTTTTAACTTTCTCACAGGAATAAACAGCGTATTAAGTAAAATTGATGATTATTGATTCAGAAAACGTTATACAATACTTTATTTGATAAATGCTATACTAATTGGTATAACACAAATAAAATAAGCTTGGTAAAACTTTAATCTTTTGTCATGTACAGTATAGATACCCATTGCAACAGGGTTAAGTGAAATATGCATTGTACACAGGAATATTTCATTTCTTAAAGGTTTTCACGCTACTTAAAAAGCATTATATATTTAATCTTCAAAAACAAGACTCATTTCCATTAACTATTTTAATCAAAGTACAGCAGTGATTATGTTTTTCTGCTAAAAGAAGAATCAATTAATAAATTATCCTTAAAAATTAAATCTAAATAAATCAGTTTGATTAATATTTAGTAAATAATTTTACCTTAAACCTCAACTACTCTTTCTCTTTATAAAAAAAAGAGAAGTTTTCTTTAATAACTGTTATAATGAAAGTTTAAAGTTTGGTGTTCATATGGTTCTAAAAATAATATCAAACTGCTAATTTTAAAGCTTACACTTTGTTTTTTGTCAGAGAATCTTCTGAAATATCTTCTGTTCTTTTAGACAACAATGTGGAGGAATCCTGGGCCTTGGCTGATTGGCCATGTCTCGGTTTGTGAGCAACAGAGGCTTCTGTGATATACTTTAACCACCTATTACAAATAAATTTTATTAACAGTGAAGTAAAAGAAGGACCACATAAAGCTTTATCTAAGTAAATTCTACAGTATTTTATCAACACAACCTGATATAACAAACAAAATACACATTTCATTGTACAAGTCCCTGGTTATGCCATAATTTGAAGTATTATGTTCAATCTTGGGGTCATTACCTTAGGAAAGACATTCAACTGTAGGAAAGAGTTTAGAGGAGGGTCACCAAAATGGTACTTGGGATGGAGGGGTTGTTATATGAGGAGAGATTAAGATCCTTAAAGTTGTTTTTGTTGAAAAACAAAAAAATTAGAGGGGATTTGATCAAAGTGTTTAGGATTGTAAAAGGAACTGATAATTGATGCATCAACATTTTTCATATTTGACAGCCACAGTTACAGAACCAAGGGACAATTTTATATTTAGACAATGTAGAAACTGTACATGTATGATGAATGTTAACACTTGCTTAAAGTTCACAAAATTTTTTTTTTTTTTATGGTACATATAAATAATCACTAAAACCTTTAGAAATCAGACTGTACATTCTTTAGTTATATTACCTGGTATTCAAGATACAAAAATTACTTCAAACTAAATGAAAAATGTTTAATTTTAATATAACATTTCAAAAGGCATAATATACATAAAATAACCTTAAATACTGAATAGTGGCCAGTGAAAATATGAATTTACATTAACAACTACATGTTTTGTTTTTTTGTTTGTAAAGGTGAAGATAACCACACTTATTGTAGACAACATTATTCTGTATATCAACCATTTATCAGAACTTTAAAAGTTTTTTAATAGTTTCCTTTCAAGGGGAAATCATCTATCAGCTACATATTTGTTGGTTAATAATAAGTCTATAACAGACATCAAGTAAAAACATGTTATAACAAAAAGAACTTATGTTTAAATATATTCTTTATTTACACTGCACATGCCAAAAAATAAAGATCAGTTCTTACATTTTTCTTTCTGAAGCTGATGTGGCCACAAACTCATAGATGGCATGTTGTTCAGATGTAGAAACAAGAAAAAATCCTTTGCTATCTAAAATTTGACAAGTTATTATAACTAGTTCATATATCAAATATTACCATGCAATTTACAAGTACCATTTTTTGAAATACCTTTATTAATACAAGCAGAATTAAAGATACTTTGGTATATACTTCTAAATACAAAAATAATTTTAGTATGTTATAATAGCTATAAACAGGAATTATACAGTAATACAAAATGCTACTTCAATGAAATTGTTTTACAGGAGATAATATACAAGAGTACAGTATGCTATATTTATTAATATAAAATACTAAATGAAATATAACCTGTAGGATTTACAGTAATATTATTTGAGAGAGTAAAATTCCTTTTGTTTTAAATCCTTACAAAAACACACTATCAATAACTTTACATAAGGTCAAGTACCAATTATTAGATAGGAACGTAGGTTGAATGTTACAACTTTGGAAAAACACGAGAATGCTTAATATGTACATGAAACACGTGAAGAGAACAAAAAGTTATATTTCAATTGGATCTTGTGATCTCCAAAACTATCAGAAATATAAACTTTACAATTAAACCTTTAAAACTCCTTATAATATATTTGGCTATATAATTACTGCTTTTCTTTAAATTTATTTTTTTCTGACACATATTCAACTAATGGTAATAATTCAGCATTCCAAGTCCAGTGATAAATAATGGGCCTTTCTCAATTCTCCATTCCCTACAAACATTATTTTTAATCACTATACCTTACACATTACAATTTCAACAGTTTTCAAATGGTCAAATAAGAAAAAGTACACTCTCTGCACATCTGTGATAAAAATATCTAAATAAACGCAAGTTTTTTTTGTTTTGAGTTTGAAGTTTATTTTACTTACAACTTTCACTAAGATCAGCAGTCAAATGCAAGAAAAACTGATTCCTTGTAACAATAAAGAAAAAAATGTTGGCTGGCCAGCCCATTATTTTCAAAGCATATATTTTTCCAACAAATACTTGACTGTTTTTGTTTGTACATCTAACAATAACTAGAGTTTAACAAAATTCTTCTCACAGTTTCAATTGGACTAGAAAACTTTTTTCAGAAGATAAAGATGGACAGTATTTTTTTTAAATATATTAACTACATGATAAAAAAAGTTGGAGCATGAAGCTTATTGATACAGTTTCATTACAATTAATTTATTTTCATAATATCTTCTCAATATATTTTATTTCTTAATATTTATTTCCCTTCATACAAATCTAAGAGCACAAGTTAACTACATTTGTAATTTTTGTCTCTAAATGATCTGCATATTTTATAAAAAGAAACACACTCAGCAAATATAACTTGCCTGTGGCCACGTTTCTTGTAAACAGGTTTTGTACACGAAGTATTGGGCTATGGGTGACTTTGGTGTCTTCTCGGCCTGACATCAGATTGTTGTTGTGGAACTTCAACAGCAACTTATCATCCTGTTTCTGGAGCAACACAAGAATGTCCTCAAGTAATACCATATGCATTATACTATATATTTAGTATAGATTTATTTACTATATATATGTATGTATGTATGTAAAACCCGTGTATTTATGTATGCATATATATATATATATTTATGTGATGACTAGTTGCTCTCCTTCTAGTCTTACACTGCTAAATCATGGACGGCTAGCGTAGATAGCCCTTGTGTAGCTTTGCGCAAAATTTAACAAAGAAATAAACTTTCTGGATTAATTTTCTTTTAAATCCCAGTGAGTTTTCGTGTCTTGGCTGAACAACTTAAAATTCTAAATCATTTACAAAATAAATGTCTGCTGTACGGAAATATTAGAAATTTTAAATTAACGGTATTTTAAGAAGGTAAAAGTAATACCATTGTTTGCAGCTGCTGTTATCTTGTGTTTATTTATTGTAACAAATATATAATTAGCGAGATATAAATGACAAAAAATAAAATTACGGCAAATATTTACATTTAGAACATAAATGCACATAAAATGCCTTATTTGGATAATGTTTTTATTTTCGAATTTTTTTAAAAATCTGCATAACTAAAAAAAAACTTAGCCTCTGTAGGACCTACCCATAAAAATGAAAATCGGACAAACGCTGTCTTGACGATCTAAAACTGATCACAAACATTCTTGAGATACTGTTAAAGAGAAACCCTTTTGTCAGAATAATGTGAATAATTAGTAAGAGTAAGTACAAAAAATATAACATCGTTAAACTTACTGCAAACATATGACAGGTTGCTACAGACAAACCGATTGCGAGAGGGGCAGATCCTTTAATGTCACCTGTGTTTCATCGCAACAGGCAAATACTGTGAACACCAAGACAAAAGTGATGCACAGCTCAACGACGAAGCCTTGGACAGGGCTCAAGTGTTGGTTCACAACTGTAGCCCCTAAGTTTCCTTGTAAGTTAGAAGGTGTGAGCCCCTTTAGCAAACCAGCGCCTACTATTGCCCCCCAAACACTGCACTATCACATAAAGTATTGCTCGAAGTAGGGAAATCTTCTTGGCAACCAGAAATCCTATGGTGACAGCAGGGTTAATGTGTCCTCCGCTGACGTGCCCGATAAATTGTACCACTGTTCTCACAGTCACACCGAAGGCTAGGGCGATCTGGACAATAGTGGGGGAGTAGTCTAGGTCCAAGCCGGTGATACAGGAACCACAGCCAATAAGTACTAATATAGCTGTTCCCAGAAATTCTGCTAGTAGAGCAGCGGACAATACCTTCTTTTTCTCCAGATCCTCAAGTCCTAGTATCTGTCGAAGATTTGTTCCAGATGCCATAATGTAAGAATCAACGAGGCTGATGTAACAGAAACTGATAGTGCAGAATGGTTGAATGATAATAACTCGTAACGTTTAAATAGGTTGTTGATATAGTAAAAGAAGAAAAAAAAAAAGAAGTTCGACCTTTATCGCTTCGTTATCACGTGATCCACTTGAATAACCAATATTTTCCATCGTAAGATATTCAACGTTTGACTCTTTCTGAGGACAGTCTAGAGGTTTACAAATTATACGTAAGCGAGTATTCTTGTGTGTGCGTGCGCACAAAACTTAGTAATATCAAAACATGTTCTTAATAAAATTATAAGATACCTGAAGATCACAGAATGATAAAATTTATTCACGTTACATATCATGGGGATTCACATAACATTTTAATATGTTTCATACATATGAGCTTCAAAGCTTTCTGGGATGTTATTTTGGGAATTTTATCAGTTTCTAATAATGCATAGGCGTAATTCGCAATCTATTATTTACTTTTACTATATTTTTTGTTTGTTTTGAATTTCGCGCAAATCTACACGAAAGCTATCTGCGCTAGCCGTCCCTAATTTAACGGCGTAAGACTAGAGGGAAAGCAACTAGCCATCACCACCTACCACCAACTATTGGGCTACTCTTTTACCAATTAAAAATGGGATTGGCCGTCACATTGTAACGCCCCCACGGTTAAGAAGGCGAGCATGTTTGATGCGACCGGGATTTGAACCCGCGACTCTCGGGTTACGAGTCGAGTGCCTTAACCACCTGGCTATGCGGGGCCAATATTAGTAACCTTCGCCCTGTGGCTCAATGACAAACTTATAACGTAAAATTTAGGCTTCAATCTACGAGATAGTCACAATTAACGCAAGTAATCCATTCTTCAGCTTTTTGCTGAAAAATCAAACTAAAGAGACAAACACATAATTATTATTATTAGCTCTCAGAGTTTAAGTTGTTTTTTTATTTTATTTTGTGTTATATTCGTCCTACCATTTGTAAATCGTATACAATGGCCCAGAATGATCTAGTTACTAAAGCACACGACTCGTAACATGCGGGTACTATGATGTGACTGTCAATTCCACTCTTTATTGGTAAAATATCCGCAGGGTTGGTTGGGAATGGTGTTGACCAATTGCCTTCCCTCCAGTTTATAATTGCTAAATTATGGATGGCTAGTGAAGATAATTGTCGAATAGATGGGCGCCAAATAAAAAAAAAGCCAAAATAAACAGTTCCTGTCCAAGAAAACTATTTATCATAGCCATGTAGATGATAGATGACGTTTAATGTTAAAGGCAGAGTAACAAAGTTCTGTTACTACGTAAGAATAATATGAACTACTCACGAATTTACCGACCATTCACTAAAATAATTTGCTTTTGGGGGCCTCAACCCGTAGTCCTTTTGATAGCCAGCAGTGCTCCTGATTTTATTATTATCAATTAGAGATTTTGAGTGAAAGTAAATAAGAAAGTATAATAACACGTCAACAACACTATATCTGCTCTGTCCAGTGCCAACGAGGCTTTTTACTCAGTATCAGGGTTCTGCACATCAGCTGGTGTGTGACAGACATATTATTGGCTGAAACGCTGTTTCTTTAAAAAATATATATAAAAAATAATGTTTTTTGTAAAGCAATAAACTACACGATGTTCACTGTAGGCATCGAAACTCGATTTGTAGCGTTATGAGCCTACTGACTTGCTGCTCAACCACTCATAGGCACATGAACTTTCCTACCAAGAACTGTTACTGTATGAACTGGGTTAAGATGGTGATGTGTAATTCTCCATCACATTTAGTTATGTCAAACCATACCATAATTAGAGTAAGAATAACCTGTTATTATGTTATTTTTTATTTTAACAGTATATATTATTGTTCTCATTAATTCACCTATGCATGTTTTGTCGTAATGTTTTGTTTGGCAAAATTTTGATAAAAAGTATCGTTTAGAATGATGACAATAAATAATGAAAAACAGTTTGTTATAATAAAAATTGCGCAAATTCAATATAATGTTCGTGTCTTTTTGTGCCAAAATTTTCTGAATATTGACACTAGTAAAGGAAAACCACGAGGTTAGTGGTGGTGTCCTGGCGTGTTTCTAGAAAATTATTATTATTTAAATAATCAATAACTGTTTTTACTTATGCTCTGTTTTTCTTCGTCTCAGTGTTTGATTTTTGTCATTTACAATTTTACTTAACATATGCTTGAAAATAATAAAATTTGAAACTGTAAAATGTTTATAATTCAATCAAAATACTAATATTTGGTATTGTTATTTATTATTAAATGAATTATGGTAATACCATGGTAGTTTCCATTTACACTAGTGGGCCTCATGGCTATAATGGCTCGACTGTAAAGCTGAGGTTTATGGTTTGCGACTCGTTTTTACCAAAACGCTATCCGCAAGCTGGTGCCATAGGACTACAAGTGTGAGGTTCGAATTCCACTATTCAGTCAGAATTGGCAGTGGATACGAGTGACTAGTTGCCTACCCTCAGCTCAAAATCAAGGACAAGAACAGTTATGAAACAATTTATACCTTTACAGTGTTTGTTTGCTGAAATTCACGCAAGGCTACTAGAAGACTTTCTGCACTAGGTGTCACTAATTTTCAAGACTAGAGTGTGTATTTTGTTATGGCAAAGCGACATCGGGCTATCTGCTGAGATGGGCTAAAGGAAAGGCAGTTAGTTAGTCAACACCACCCACCGAAAACACAATAGATTGCGAGTCGAGTGCCTTAACCATCAGGCCATGCTAAGTCCTCCATTGCAGTATTATAAACAATTAAACTATACTGACGACAAAATATATAGTATTAATAGATCGACAGTAAAATATATATAACGTATTTTTTTTCTGATAATTTTGTTTCAGCTAATCACGAGTATTAGTTATATAGATATTTGGTTGTCGTTAAGGCTATCAGAGTTCTGCTCACCACATGTATCGAAAGCCGAATTTTAGCGTCGTGAGACTGTAGACTTACCACTGACTACTAAGGAGCGCTTTATTTTTGGATGTGTCATCAGAGGTTACTTGACCATTTTTATCACTGCATTTGTTTGTTTGTTTTGAATTTCGCACAAAGCTACTCGAGGGCTATCTGTGCTAGCCGTCCCTAATTTAGCAGTGTAAGACTAGAGGGAAAGCAGCTAGTCATCACCACCCACCGCCAACTCTTTGGCTACTCTTTTACCAACGAATAGTGGGATTGACCGTCACATTATACACCCCCACGGCTGGGAGGGCGAGCATGTTTAGCGCGACGCGGGCGCGAACCCGCGACCCTCGGATTACGAGTCGTACGCCTTACGCGCTTGGCCATGCCAGGCCTTTATCACTGCAAGCCAAGACATATGAAACTTTTTTATATCAGGTTCTTTAAAATTTGAAAAATAATTAAACCATTATCAGGATATACTATTTTCAACATTTACGTAACAATGAGTAAAGGCCAAAGAACGGACTCGTTCATAACTGTAACTAACAGGACAAATTGTATTAAATATTTGTATTGCAATAAATAGTGACAAAGCCCACCTTTTTCTATAATGAAATTATTATTATTGTGCGTATCAGATATTGAGCCCAATCTCAGTTTTTAAGAACGATGTTCTAACTATCTTGGAATTACTCTCTACACTGTTGTTTGTACTAATTCTGACGATCTAGAACATTGTTCCAGATTGGGCTGAAGTATTGTTTCATCGCCTGTTGCTGTCTTAAATATTCTGTTGTAATTTGTTCTTTGCTTCCGGAAGAAAGTTGCATCGTTTGTTTGCTGAATTTCTAGCAAAGCCACTCGAAGGCTATCTGCGCTAGCCGTCCCTAATTTTGAAGTGACAGATAAGAAGACAGACAGCGAGTCAATATCGCTACCGCCAAATTTTAGGCTACTCTGTACCAGTTAATAGTGGGATTGGTTGTAATGACAATGCTATCGGGTTTGTTGGTGGGTTTCGATCCTGTGACCAGCGGATCACAAGTCAAACAGCTCAAACATAGAAGGATTCTTTCTGTGCGCTTGAGAATTCACTACTGACACATGCAATGATATGCCAGTGTATTAACGTACAGCTTGTTTCAATAATGTCGGATAAATGAGATGTATAATTAGTTTAGTTTTTCGACAACTTTAATTTAATTATGAAAAGTATGATATATATATTAAGTATAAGACAGGTCACAACATAACAAAACCTTGTCTCTGCGGTAGCCTTTTATTAGTTAAGACGTGCGCTAATTTAATACAATTGTTATTCAGATTTACGGCTGTGTAAAATGTCTATCACAGTTAAAACTTATCAATAACTATTTTACGATTTTTATAACATGTTTGTTACTAATAATACGTTGTTTTTTTAAAAAACAGTACTTTATTTTAATCGTACAATAATCTGTTGCAAGTCTTACCTGAAAGAGACTGTTATACCGCATAGACCATAGCAATCTCATAAGTCGTGTATCTAAATTATCATCTGTAAAAATTGATATCACAGAGATATACAAATAAATGCGCAATGTACTGTACTTCTTATACTAATAACAATACGCAGGCCCAGTGCGGCCAGGTGGATAAGGCACTCGACTCGTAATCCGAGGATCGCGAGTTCGAATCCTCGTCACACCAGACATGCTCGCCCTTTCAGCCGTGGGGGTATTATAATGTAACGGTCAATCCCCCTATTCGTAGGTAAAAGAGTAGCCCAAGAGCTGGCGTTTGGTGGTGATGACCAGCTGCCTTCCCTCTAGTCTTACACTGCTAAACTAGGGACGACTAGCGCAGATAGCTCTCGTGTAGTTATGCGCGAAATTAAACAAAACAAAAACAATACGTGTGTTTTACGTTTTTACTCACACTACGGTTTGACGGTTATCCGACGATCTACGAAGCATTCTGTTTATATTCTTGAGACAATAAACCTCGTAACTTTTAACTGTGTAACTTATTTTCAGGGACGTAAGCTGACAAACGAATGATCTGATTCTCCTATGTATAATATTTAAAAAAAAATTAAGAGTAACAACTGTATAAGAAAGACATTTGACTATGACGGTTAACTTAATAATATTTTGTAATCACTACACCTAGCTATCTCTCATTATAATTGTGTGGTTATATAGTTTAGTAACTGGTGAAGTAACATGAGTTTAAGTGTTAGTTGAGTTTGTGATTACAGTGGATCAAATAATTCACATGTATCGAAAAATTTACTACAATTCAGTGTAAAAATTTACTCCATTTTTGTATTTATAACAGTTACATTGTTTTTGTTCATAAGCAAATGCTAGGTATTTCAGTGGGAACGAACTTCTCTTTTAATAAGGCCAACCTGTATGTCTTTTACAAAAACTCATTTATGAAGCAGACTTCATATCCGAACTTCTCCATTTACTCTTCCCATCATTAAGATCATTTAATAACCATAAATGAGTTTTACACCAAATGTAATATATCCTGCAGAACTTACAATAAAAAGAAGTAATAATAAGGTCCATGCTAATTATTTGACTTTAGAAATTACTTTTGTAGAAGGTACAGTATGGTTAACTGTTTTCGATAAAAGGAAATTTCATATTCTCATCCTTGGTCTACCAATGCCTAACAATGTTACTCTGTGTATCATGTTAAAAGGTATTATATCTCAAATAAAACAGTTCTTAATAGTCTGTAATAACTAAAATTTTTGTGGATAATGTTCTATTATTAAAAAATCAACTGAGAGGTAATTATTATAGACAGGTAGTTAAAGATATGCCTTACTATATTTTTAATAAACAAAAATATTTTAGAAACTAAATTATTGATTAAGGAAAATATCTTAAAAAAATAAATAAAATAATAAGGAAGTTAATTATTTTAACTTATAAGTAACTAATAGTAATTTTATTCAGTTTAACTGGGATGGAAAACTAACTTCAAGTAGCTGAGCTCAACTCAGCTTTTCCATGTTATGTTTGAATAAATCTTCAAGAAAAGGAAGGGAGGGATAAGATTGGGAGTTAGAACTATATAAGAAATTATAAGGTAAGGTGTATAGTTCTATTTAATAGTTTACAGATCTATTCAGTTCTATTAAATATGGTATAGTTCTATTTGAAAGGGTGGAGGTTGGGAGTATAATTAGTAGAAATATTAGGGTGGCTTTATTTGGTTTCTTTTTTAAGAAATTTAATGATAACTGCCTCTCAGAACTGGCTATAGACAGTAGGAACTGATATTTTGTTGCTGTAAGCACTCATCTTTGTACCCTTATTTGAATTTTTATGATTTTCCATGATGGCTGACTAGGTTGCCATCAGTACTGAATTTTGTCCACTATATGGAATATCCCAAATGCATATGGATGCCATTACCACAGACATTATCTGTTATGATAATAAATTGGCAACCTGCATCAATAAAGGTGATGCAATATTTAATTCATTATTGTTTTATAGTGCTGATTTTAGTGCCTATTAACAATTAATGTAGTCAGTAGTTTGTGAGCTATTTATATATACTACATATATACACATATTAAATTAGACTTTGAGATTAATCACCTTTAAAAACTGGCTAAGTGATTAATCTCCAATAGTCTATATTTTCTTTATTTTATAATATTCACCTTTTTCAACACACATACACACACGTATATAAAATATAAAAAAAATCACTTCTATCAATACTAAATTTCTGTTGTACAAAAATATAATTGGAATGGAGAGATTGTAGTTATTTTCATTTTTTTTTACTCAATTTAACATGAATCATGCTGTAGAAAAGAACATCTTTAACTGGATTTTGAAATATTGCAAATTTTTCTCACAGGACTGTTTATTTTCCAGTATCACCTTCTCAAACAACTCCTTCAGGTTCTTGTCAGTACCTTGAAACTATCACACTGCTGTCTAGTGCAATATAATGTAACAGGTAGTACACTCAAAGTCAGTTATAGACTAACATTACTGAAGGAGGTATACACACCTGCCTGTGCTTTAGGTGCAGAGTTGTTTTTTGGGTGGGAAGATATGGGAAACTTAACATATTGATTTAAAATGATATTATGGCTCTCAAAAATTAGAATATTAATATCTTATTACATAATTTTTAAGATTTGTGTTGCCGCTTTATTTTCAATATTAATTATTTATATGTCCTCTTATAGCTTTAATATGGTACTATTTGGAACTAATAAACAGTTTAGGGTTGCTCTAAGTTAATAGAAAGGTCAATTATTGCTTTAAACACAAATTTAAATTTTAAACTACATTCAAATTTCAGTGCTTATTTTCTTTGATTTAAAAGATATTTGTACAAGAAGAAAGTTTAGCGTTTTTTTTCTGTCAGACTGCTTATTTTTTTAAATAAATTACTTCTTAAATGAATAAAATATTCAAGAAAAATTGTAAGTACCCACTATGCGGGTGTATGTGCCAACTTATGGTTGTAGCTTAACAAATGAATTTGATTATAAGTTGGTTTTAATACAAAAACAAAATTTTATTTTAAAGTATTAAACAATTCCAGGAGAAATAAGTATAATAAAAAAATGTTATGAAATATATTTGCATATTCTATGTTTTCTGTTATTAAGATATAAGACATCAAAATAGAAAACAAAAATTAAGTGTAATGTCATCTTTTACATTTTACATCATTTTATAAGCCAAATGTTGGCAATGATATTAATTTGTAGTAAACTATATATTATATTTATGTCTGTGTTTATATGATACATGTGTGAATGTATCCGTTTGTTTTTACCTTCAGAAAAAATAGCTGATTATAAGTATTTTTATCTTTCTTGTTAAGATGACATACTATAACACACAACTGTCATTGTCATTTGATGGTCTATTTCTGATGTACCTAATAACAAAACTATGATAATAAGTATTGCTTTCCAGAGCAACTTTAACATAAGGTACAGATGTAAAACAAAACCTGTGAAGATTCAACTATACTGTCAAATGATTTGTAAGTAATGTATTTTAGTATTATTAACTCTATTATTTAACATACACGGTGTGTATGTCTTTTGTCTAGGTACTAGTCAAGACTAAGGTGGGCATGCTTAGAAACATTTTTTTCCTTCTCAATAACTCCTAGGACCAACCCCCCAACTATGAGAACGTACTTCACTCCCAGAATCTTCCACTTTCACAAAAAAAACACAACAATAGTTCCAAATCCCTCATCCAATTTTAGTTTATCTTCAGTACGAAGAAAAGGCAAGATGCATATTACCATATTTAATCACACACTTCCAGGTGATAATTGTTTGATCTTTAAGCTACACTGAAACCCATTTTCTCCCTAAAATAAGAAGTTTTAAAGTTAGTTTATTTTATTCTCATGGTGCTATTGAATACAACTGAATCCTGAGTGCTACTGAGAAATCATTTGATAATAACACAGCCTGGTCATTCCTGCATATTTCAAAAATGCTCAGTCATTTCCCCCTCCTCTAAGTAACAAGGAGATAGTAGCTAACATTTCATTAAGTAGTAGATATATTTCATTTTAGTTGTCATTGTTTATAGACTAATGACAAATGTCTTTGAGCAATATCAAAGAAACAGTTTTTGGGGTGAACTCCTTTTATCATGTCTTTTTTATAAATTTTCTTGCTTGTAACCATTGTTTCATGGACTGTCAATGATATGATTACACCACTACATGTATAAAAATTAAACACTTGACTGACACATATTTGACTTATGTCAATGAATGGGGTGATTTAAAAATGTGTGTGTGTGTGAAGTGTTTTAATGAAATGGTGTTCAGTAGTGGAAGACATTATCATTATCAAAATAACCTTCACAACATTTTTATTTTTCATTTTCAATTTATTAATTATTATTTTTTTAATCTTTAGTATTGTTCATCTTCCTTTTGTTGTTTACAATGTTACATTTTTAATATTTATTTACAAAAGTTATTTAGTTATGGTGAACATTTACCTTCTTAGGTGATAGGATGCAAATATACAAAGTTCATGGAGAAATTATTGTTACAAAAACAACTTTTACAAGTAGACTTCTTATTAATGAGTGGTATAGAATAAGTGACAGGGATTGTGCTTCATAATGTGTTTATATTTACGTAACATTGTAAACTTACCTTTGTCTAGAATATGTGTGTGCATGCATATACATGTGTGGCCATTTCAGGGTTTCAAGAGTCTAATATTAAGTAACCTAAACTTTAGTATTCATATCGATAATAGAGTACTGAAGAAAGTTAAACTTTATAAAATCTCTCAAGAACCTATTTTAATAAACAAAAGTGTGTTTATAATTTCTTAGCTTTATTCCATCACATATTTTCCAAAATTTTGATAGTCTCTGTTGAGACATTCTCTCCTGAGACAGATGAATCGGAAATGGAGAAAAACCAATGCCAAATAAAAGAATGCAGATGGCATCAGTTTCTCATGCAGGATACATTTGGGTTCTGGATGGATTCACTTCAATAAAAAGCAGAAAAAGAAATCACCAGAGCTGGATGATGTTCTTTGCTACAACCAAATATTGAAGCAATAAGAACATTTGAAATATCCATTACTCAAAACATTTCACAATTGTTTCATAAAAACAATACTTTCACGTCTGATATGTAAAGTTTTGTAATAAATAACAAATTAAACAGAGTAACGAAAACAGATCAGAGCATTTAAATGTGCGAAACTTTAATATTTAATGAAATACTTTGGTTCATTATAATATCCAACTGGCTCAAAGTAATATTTTCAAACAATTTGTTTGCCACCTAAAATTAACATATAAGTTAATAAGTAGTTTATAAGTAGATAACTGTTTTAGTTTTAATAAAAGTATTAAAAGTTGCTTCACTTTCTGATCAGATTAAGCACTTTTTGGATGCAGCAAAATCTAAATGACTTATAATAAATAAAATTTAGTGTGATTTTTGTTTCATATTTTATTTAGATGGGTAACAGGAAGGTCTCTAAGGATACACAAAGTTTATAATGCAGCTATTGTTTGTGAGAGGTGTATCTGGTTTTGTAGAGGTGCAGTCCCATCTTTAGAGAGAAACAACTGTCTTGAAAGTATTCCAACTATAGACGTGTATGATGAAGAAACTCTATTTAATAGGTAAATTGCCACTGAAAGCTGCTTATGATAAAAACTGAGTTCCAGTAGATATTGCACTGATAGCTTATTTTTCATCTTTGTGCTGTACTGAGCAAAGATGCAGCAGTATGTACAATACAATGGCCTGGTGGTTAGGGCATTCAGTTCATAATCTGAGAGTTGCAGGTTCGAATTCCTGTCACACCAAATATGCTCGCCATTTTAGCTGAGGGAGCATTATAATGTGACAGTCAATCCCACTATATCGTTGATGAAAGAGTAGCTCACGAGTTGACAGTGTGTGGTGATGACTAGCTGCATTCAGTCTAATTTTACTCTGCTAAATTAGAGACGTCTAGTACATATAGACATTGTGTAGCTTTCCATGAATTTCAAAAACAAACAATTACATTATAAAAGATGTATTAGAGAATATATTATACCTGTCATTTCAGAAAATCCATATATTGACAGTAAAGAATGATAGTATCAAAATATTAGTACTATGATGATCTAATATCTTAGGTATTCCATTACTAACTTTTTCTTTGTTTCATTTTGAGTCTACTTTCTGATTAAGTATTGTTTTTTTACAAGTTTTACCTTTTATAATAAAGAAGATTTATTTTTAGAACAGGTGCATTCATTCTTGAGTTTTAATGGTAAAGAAGGTTTCAGTATTTAAATCAACATTCAACAATCTCAGTGTATTTATATTTTAGAATTGATAGTTGTTATTCATGAATAACAATCAGCATGAATTCACAGATTATTTACTCTTGTCTTAACTAAAAACAAATAAGTGAATAAGTATCAGGGTCTACAGAATATGTTGTGTGAAATATTCGCATACATTTAGGAATGTCTGGGGAAATAAGATATATAGAAATGCTCCTTGGTATTTATTAATTGTGGGATTGTTTGATTTTAGTGTAAATTTCTTAACATTTATATATATATATTATTATTATATTGACCTTCCAGTTGTGCTTGGCTAACAATGCAGACGTTACAATGATGTAGCACACATGCATTCACAGGGGTAGAAATATTCTAAATTTTCAGCAGGACACATGTCCTGCTGGACAGTGAAACTTGCTGGACATTTGAAATTTTAGCAGGACACCTCAAAATTTTCACCGGACATTACCAAAAACAAGAAATCACGTAGAGACAATTATTATATGAAACAGAATCATTTTATTTATGGCACTGAAACATTATTTCAAAGCAAGTGGCAACAAGCCTTGTATCCATTAAAAATGACACATCAATCAAACTGGTAGATTTAGTCATCCAGCACTAAGACATCAGCTGATGTAGACTCAGTATCTCTATTGTCTCTATGTGTGTGAGTTCTATGTGGACTTGCAAGTCGTCTGATTTTTTTACTGTCCTTCCACCAGGATTCTACAGACTTGCACAGTAATTTTGTGCTTGCAAGATCACAGGTCTTATTCTTAGCTAATTTTATTGTCATCAAGTCATTAAGAGAATCATTTATTAGTTTGGACTGCCAGTCATCCTTAATAACTTCTATCTGGGAAAATCCACATTCTGGTTCAGCAGATGACACAGAAATCACCTGCATGAGGCATACCAAGGCCAACAATGTTTATCCAGGGAAAGGTTTACCGTACTCAACAATAATTTGACTTAACATGTGAGCCCACAATCCACTTGCACTACTAGACAGCGACTCATCTGATTTGGCAAATCTTGTGGCTTTGAGCAGTGTCTCGTGTAAGTCAGCTTGGCAAATATCAGCTGTAATGTTGAAACCCTTAGCTTCTAGCAGAGCACCAAAGTGGTCCAATAGTGTCTGGAGTTCATTATGGCCATAAGATGACAATGCTTCCTTGCCTTTAGGCCAGTTGCTTGGTTCAAAAATTTGAAAGACACCAATAAAATCCTTATCAAATTCTTCAAATCTCTCATTCAGATATGTGACAATTTTACCTATGAAGATGGCAGTTTCTTCAGCCACGGATTGAGCAACTGTCTCTTTTTGTGGCACTTTTTGAGCCTCTGGCCCTTGTTTGACCACTAATAACAATCACCTTTCCTCTAAGTAACCACTTGCCAGTTTGTTCACATGTTGTGAGTTCTTTAATAATTTTCTGGGATCTCTCAACATGATTCAGATTGCCCAGCTTCTCTTTGCAAACAGCGAGTTTGTCAGAAATAATGTTCACAGCAGCATAATTGTCTTGCATTTTGAGACTAAGAGATGTCAAAACAGACAGAACTGCCAAGAGTATGCCCATGTATAGGATGAATTTAAGGCTTGTCAAAGTACTGTATAATCCTGCAGCTTTCTGTTCATGTTCCCCTTTGTCATGCAGCTTTACTTGATACAAATGCTCTGCTAAAGCTGGCCAGTTATGAGAAACTGACTCTAGAGTGTGCTCTTTGTTGGCCACCCACCAGTTCCTGCCCCTTTTTGTTGGCTTTCTAACAACAATGTTGTTGGCTTTACCAGCTTCTTTGAGGCCAGCCCAGTTCTGTGACAAATTGTCATAAAACTTCCATAGGTTTTCTAAAAAGGTTTGGATACTATCAAGGTAAGGGATGCCCTTGATGGTGTTCTCAATTACAAGTTCCAATCTGTGATTAACACAGTGGATCCCTATCAAATAAGGCTTTTGCGCCTTCAGTCTGTTGACAAGTCCTTTATTTGTGCCAAAGTTGACAGCTGCCCCATCAGCTGTCAGACATACAATTGATTCAAGCCAGTCGGGAAACTTGCAATATATGGGGACAATGCTGCAAGTACAAAAAATTAGTACCCAATATTAGTTACTTTCTGTAAAAAACAAAACAAAATGTAAATTTGTACTTTGGAAAATTCAATTGCTCCATTATCTATTACACTAGTTGTGCTAGATTAAGCTCCATTTCTGTCAGTGGTAAATACATGGTTCTTCTTGGTTTAAATCAATTGAAAAATGCTTGAGTTTTCACTGATGTATATTAATAATGGAATGACTATGTAAACCTGAATTAAAACACAAATGTACATGATATATTGTCCATTTTAATTTTCTTAATTAGGAATTCAGGATAAATCCAGAAAATTCTCATCTCATGTAATTAAGAAACCTTTACCTGAACTAAGTGCCTGTAGCAAATGTTAAGAATCGGTCTTCTCAACTGACTGCAGACACAGGAAGTGGGTTACTGGGTAACAATCACTGTCCAAGTATCTTACATAGACTATCTCCTGCTCAATGTTGGTAGTGTCTGTTGAGCCGTCAGTCATAATGCCAAAGAATAATGAGGTGTGCAGATGAGATCTGACATTAATCCTAATTGTTGTGCAATATATTTCGTAAAGATAACCGCTTGTTTGTCATTGGCATAATGTTCTGTTAAGTTCATACCAAAGTTGTGCTCCTGCAGCAACAGAAGCTCTTGAAAATCACTGAATAGTTTGGCATTCAAAGCCATATAAAGGGCAATCCTGAACAGCATAAGCAAACGATCTTTCTCAGTCTGGTTACGTTTGCTCAATTCTTTCATTATGGGAATTAAATCAGGTGTTAAATCACGATGTCCGGTGATAGATGGCAAAGTGCCGGTCAAACTTGATTTTTTAACAGACATGTCAGGCTTTAAATAGAAAATTTCGAACCCTGATTCTCTGAAGTTGAACCGTTCATAATGTTTGAATTCAGTAAATGTTCTTGGTCACATTTGGTAGTTTTACAATGAATAAACATCATTCACAATTACAGCTTTCAAGGCATATAGTATATTGACCATTGCAACCAACAATATAATCTATCTCATGGGATGTTGGTTTAAATAGTTTCAAGTGAGAATCTTCAATGTTCAACAATGTTCAAAAACACACTGACATTTTCATAAAATGAATGCTGTTGGCTCTTACTCTCTAAAATCTTCTACAAATTTAGAGGGTAGTCAGAGCTGGCACAATACATATCCAACAATACATGAACATGTGTCATACAGAAATAAGCATAGGTATCAAAATAAACATATAATGGTAAATACTTTACAAATACAAAGTTCACACACATAAATCATAGTGATTTAAGTTATTAGCTTCAATGTAATATTACACAAATTTTTTTTTAGTTTTGTTGTACTTTTTGCACTGTCTATATTTATAACAGTTAAAAGTTAAAGAAATATATTTTTTTAAAATTGTCCTTTTCTTGATATTTCTTGTCCTATCAATGTTACAGGGGTCAGTTGCACTCCTTTGTTTTCCTTAAACTGTACAATGAATTTTTGATTTGCATTCAATGCTATACATTAAAAGTGCCAACCAGAACTTTCTCTTTTAAATTTAACAAATCTATCAATATTGCTCTTAATAACAAATAACAAATCTGGTATATTCTTATTATCTGGTATTCACACTTAACTGTTTTTTCACCTGGCGACTGATGCAAACTTAATTGTCTTCATCTTTCTTCCTTCAGTGTCAAAAAAAATTTGAGGTTAAACCCTTAATTTTACAATTTGGATTTCCAACTTCGCACAAGTACCCGAAGATTTCTGGGGCAACCACTTACTCAAGATGTTAAACAGTGTCTGTATAATGCCTTGGCAGACAAATCAGTGGCAAGTGGTTTTACCAACTTATTATCTGTTAACATGTTACATAATAAGACATACAATACAACATTCTACCCATAATAACTCTCCCTTCCATGATCACCAGTTTTGTGACCACACAAATTGATGCAAAACTCTAGGAGACTGACAACTAGTAAAATCAAAATGGTTTGGTTCTCACCACAGTTACATGGGTGTTGGATCTTGACCTCCTCAGATATTTTCTAAATAATCTAACCATTAGATACTTACTTGGCTGAAGTTGTTGGTTGAAAAGTATCTGTGGTTAAGTATTAGAACTACAAACTGTGGTGGGATAAATGTTCTTCTGCACACAGAAGGAATTATCACATACCTGAAGAAATTCATGTTGATGATGGAAAAAAACTCTTCCTTGATTGATGTCTGACTACCAGTAAGAATAATAAACATCACTTTAAACAAAAACTTTAATAAGGGTCAACAATGATAGAGTTGTTTTCTTAGCTCTACATCTCTTCCTACACATTGTCTTTTAAATATATCCATAATTCTCTGTGACATTTTTTAAGTATATTTATATTTATAAGTATATTTTAATTTACTAAATTACAAACAGGCTATCTCATATTCACTACAGCTGTTGAATTATTCTGGCTACAGGCTAAAAATTTACATTGCTGAGTACACCTTGACCAAGGGATGTATTTTAATACACTTGTAGCTCAGTTAGAAAGCCACTTAAATAACATTAATTATAGGATATTATACAATGTTTGCATGTTATTATTTTGTGTTCCTAATTTAATTCAGCAAAGTATTAACACGTGTTAACTTTTATCCAGACTAACTACAATAAAGTACAAGATCCACAAGTAAGTACTAAAAGTCTTGTTCTTATTTATTGTTACAAAAGTGAATACAATGTGAAACTCAGAATATTATTAGAATAGACAAGAAAACATGACTGAAACAATTTCTCAGGAATCTATGCATGTAAAATGCACAAGTGCTACATAATTTAGTGTTTGTTTATTTTACTCTAGCTTTAATTATTTGTCTACCAGGTGTTTATATGTGCATACTTATGTAGTTCAAAGAATATTAAAACAATAAAACTGAATGAAGACAAAATTTAAATTGTTACAAGTCTGGGACTATTTAGGATAAATAACTTATTTTATGTAACAAGCTGCAGTTATTCTAGAAGAGAAAAATGACAGATTTATCTTCTTTTTTTTTGGTCATTAAAAGGTTAGTAAAACAGACCACACTTGTACAGAGTTAGGTTATAGAAAATAACAAACAAAATATGAGGTTTAATCTTAAAAATATTTTTGACACTCTTTTAGGAAATTCTAAAGGCTAAGCTAATTACAAGTAAAAACTGTAAGATGTATAAAAAGAGTCATAACTTTCACTAAATGCTTGGACATTTTTATGAAGATATACTTCCTACATTTAAATTTATTGCAGATATAGTTTCTTGGTTACATGTTGGTTAAAGTGTTGATGGGTAAAATAATGAGTAGTTTGATATGAGTTTCTAATAATCAACAAAACAAATACAACAATATCTTATATTCTGCAATGCTAGAGAACCTTCTAATAGCCATCCAATTATTTGTGAGCAGAATGGAGGTTTGTACTAAGAAGAAAAATGATCAACAGCTTTTTAGAATATCTAGACAGAAGTAAATCTATTGTTACTGCGATGAGAAATTCTTTATCAAAAACAAAGAAATAATCACCTGCATCAAAAATCTAAAATTTTAGCTACACAGACATTAAACTGATATCAGTTCTCAACAAACTTATAATCTGGTAACAAGACAGTTAGCTAGAGAAATTCTTTATCAAAAACAAAGAAATAATCACCTGCATCAAAAATCTAAAATTTTAGCTACACAGACATTAAACTGATATCAGTTCTCAACAAACTTATAATCTGGTAACAAGACAGTTAGCTAGAGAGTTATTCCACACTTACTCAAAGTCAAAAAAAGTTTTATATGTATAATATATAACAGTTGAAAACACTACAAATAATATTGCTACGGAAGCATACTATTACTAAAAACAATAAGCACAGTTGTAATGTACCCACCTGATTTATCCATTCTTCCTTCCTTGATGAAACTGCTGCAATGGCAGAAAACAAAGAATTTATACAAGACATTGAAACACAGAAAACAAACCATAACTTTTATTTTTTGTGTTTATGGTGTATTAAACTTTACCACTTGTTAAAATTATTTATTTTTCAGCATAACATATACTGGAAATGGAATCAGATTAACTCATTGAGAATTGGCACAATAAAGAAGATCCAGGGTTTCAAGGCACAGGGTCCTGGACTGAGTTCCCTCTTGGCAGGTAATATAGGAAAAAAACAATACTGAATTACTGAAATGCAACATAAAAGAAACAATCCCTGAGGACGGGTAAGACAATGAATATGCCCAACAGACTACCAGAAGCTGGAACACATTCATATGATGAGATGAAGCATCAGTGATTAGGTACAGACCCATCTTAGATAAAGATAGTGGCACATTAATGGTGATGCCAGAGAGGCAAGCCACCAATATAAATCCTGGGCTGGAGGAGGGAGCATATGAACTATTTTAGGCAAGATTTCAGTAATTCTTCTGTGCATGCAAGGTCCAGTGGAGAAGATGCACATGTCTGTGTGTGATCAAAGAGTTAGTTGGTTTTAGTGAAGCCATGGTCCCCATCACCAAATTATCTCTCATGAACTATAAGTTGAACAAGTGTAGATTTTGGTGACTAGTCACTCACAGGCAGATGGAAAAAGGCTGAGCAAAATTGAGAAAGGGCTTAAGAAACACTCTCAAGTGAAAATTGAGTGTGAGCAAGGAAAAATTCAGAAGTATTAATGAACACCACATCTTTGATATACTGTAGATAGAAGAAAATGGTTGGAGGAGAAGAGAGAGAGGGAGAATTTGGGTAAAAGACTACGGGTAAAAATACAGAATTATCCACCTGTGTACGTAAAAGTGTGACCCAAGTGGATTCAGTAATAACTGACAACCTCAATGAATCACATACCAGGTAACAAAGGAAAGTTGTAAATTAGAAATTCTTAAACAGGAAATTGGGGACTAAAGCAAGGTATAGTGGTGGAAGTTTCAGTTTGTAACAGTGTGTAAACTAAGGGCAAAATGAAGGATTGATTTTAGTTTCTGATTAAATTTAATTAGGATTACCACAAAAAACTGTGGAGAAAAAAAACAGGGAATGATAATCACCTACAAAAATTCTAAGGAGCATGGTGCAGCACCTCAGGCTTTGGCCCAGAGATGAGAGGTAAAGTATGGTGAGAAGAATCAAGTAAAGACAAAATACTGAGAACTAAAATGTGAAACCAACACTAAATAATCTGACCACGTTCTGCCATAACAAACCTAACAAGAGAAATTCTAATTGTGGGAATTAAGGAGAAGGAGTTCAGAATCATTAAAATTGAAGATATAAGAATCAGACAGGTGTGAACTTGTAAGAATACAGTTGGTCAAGGAAAGATAAAACAAAGATTATTTATGGTTAGGATTAGGAAGAAGCAAATAAGACTAACTTCAACTTTCCCATCACTGGAGATGGGTACTGTTGCTTGTCATTTACATGCCTTTATGAAAAACCACATTTTGGAAAATTAGCTGTTGAGTTAAGGTGCAAGTTTGTTACTTTTTTAACCCTGATATTTCTTAGTACTTATTATCCATTAAAAATATTTATTTATTTGTTTTGAATTCCTTTATTTACCTTTTATTAACATTTATATTTTAATCACTTTTCATGTCATATTATTATTTTGCTGTGTAAATGCCCATAATAATTTCCCTTTTAAGTTAAATGTTTTAAATACCTTTTCATACTCTTTTATACCTAAAATTGTTGTTCCATAGTTTATTTTTAATCATAAAACACAAATAAAATTAGTCTCATATGTCAAATTATTTCAGTATCTTATCAAAACAATTCTGGTGTGTCATGATAGTCTTCTTTACATAACTATAATGTTATTACACCTTTCTTCACACTTAATTTAGTAATTTCCAATTTTCCTACAACAAAGAAAAGTTTACCCTTTAAATATGCCAAGATTATGTGGTTTATTATTTTTGTTGTTCATTGATTTTTTGAACTTATATATTTTCTGAACATCAGAAGCTGATTAATCAAAGGTATCATTATGATACCTTTGTTATATTCAATTACTCTCAATAGGTTAGTCAGTTTTTATAGTATCTTTATGATCAACTTTTAAACAACAATGATTCTGTATCATAAGAAACAGTTTACAAGTTTGTGTTATAGTCTAAAGAGATGAATAAATTTAAAATAAATCTGATGAAAATATTAATTTATAACTCCCATAAAACAAACAAACTTGTATTTATAAAAAATATAATAATGACCCTTTATCTATTTAGCTAAAATATATTATGTCTTTTGGCTTTGTAACACCAAATATGCTCTCGGTGAATGAAAACAAAGGTTTGGGGAAATATCTTGTAGCATTATATTTAAAAAGAACACCATTTGTCTCTAATTATCACAAAGATGCAAAGAGTAAAAAGAAGGTTCAATTTCTATAGTATTTTGGACATTATAAAAATGGCATCCACATCACACATGCAAGATCAGAACTAATAAAACACAAAATAATATGACAAATGGCAGTGATAATGTACAACTACTAAGCTTTGAAACTGATAGCAATGTGGATCCCTCCTGCTACTGACTGCAAGGTAGATGCCCTAAGCAACTGGGAACTGCCACAGCATTATCCACAACCCTGTAAATAGTGTCTTACAAATGGAAGAGAGTGGAGAGATGAAGTCCTAAAACATGCTGAAATGCCTGCCAGTGCTGTATACAGAGGAAGTGGAAGGAGAGGAAGAACTGACCATCTGTAGCAAACTTCTGCAGTTGTACCACAGCCTCTTCAAGTGCAACAACCTGCAACTGATAACTAGCAGGGATGTAATATTTAGATCTATCTGAAAATAACCGGCTTGAACATAACATTCAACCTGTTGATTATTTTCATTTTTTTTTCAAGATGGAACTTTCTAATTTAGTTCTGAAGAAAGGAAGAGAAGAATCAACCTGTAAACTAATGGAAACATTTTAGCTCACCATCAGTTTGTTCAGAAATGTCCAGAAATAGTTTTGAACTAATAACTTCCTTTCTTCACTTCATAGACAATGGTCTTCACAAAGTACAATGAGGTTAGCTTTGATTTTATTCTCTCTGGAAAATATATCCACGATACATATCAGTTACCATTATTATTATAGCATTGAATGTGGTCCTAGTAAACACTTAACTATTGATGAAAGCATCAAATTAAAGAGTTCTGTATCTTATAGGCAATAACTGTTATCTAAACCCATCAGTCAGGGAATAAAAAAGTAGGCATTATGCAATAACAAATATAGTTAGGCTTCAAACTTTATCAATTATTGTGTTAAAAGAATTGTTGTCACTTCAGATGTTTTCAGATGTGCAATAATGTACACTGAAAATTTCTACTCATCATCAAGTTTATTTGTTAAACTACAAAGATTGAAATTTGTCAGATAATGTTTTCTTTCATTTTAGAGAAAAATCTATTCAATGCTGTAACACTGAGTATGTACAGTTTCAAATAAGCAATACACCAGTTTATCCATATTTGATAAACTGAAAAAAATGGTAATTTGTCTAATTTTAATAACTTTCTTATTTGGGAAATGAGTAATAGCTGTAGGATACAGATATACAACTTTATCAATGAACTTTCTAAAAAGCTAGTACATTTAAGTAGTTTAGTCAATGTATCAATTAACAAGCAACCAATATTAACTGTAGAAAAGTTGACTCCCTTTTAATAGTATGTGTCATACATTCATTAAAAGAGCCCAAAAAAAAGGATGAAAATTGATTAAAAATAATAAAATTGAAGTAAGATACAAAGCTGTTTGCAAGAAATGTGAAATTCCTTGAAAAGTATGTCCATCTTAGGGTATGATCACTCAAGAAATAGCACGAACACTTTTTGTAAAAATGGCTGAAAATTAAGTAATTTAGACCAAAATAATAATGTAAACAGAAACCAGGGAATGATGCATTAAGTAACATAAGTGTAAGAAGCTAAAATCAGGGAATGATAATAATGAAAAAACGCTACTCTTTACCAATGAATAGTGAGATTGATCGTAACTTTATAACACTCCCACGGCTGAAAGGGTGAGCATGTTTAGCGTGACAGGGATGCGAACCCGCAACCCTCGGATTTATGCCACATGCATTCAATCGAATCAGAGCATGATAGATCAAGAGCACAGAACATTGATTTACTCCTCAAGAGATAGAAGAGAGAACAGAGGATGTTCAGTGCCATTGTACACTTGATGCATAACTGCTTGATGTGTAGAATGAAAGTCAACTTATGGTCAAATATAGGTACCAAGAATGACCCTTCCCATCAATATCAGCACCATCCAAGAGGGGGATTTTGTCCATTTAATTCTCGGGACTTTAAAAGAAAGATGGTAACTCTTCAATGAGATCATCAAAGTCTGACTGATCACAGGTGTCTCCAGGGGACAGGTAGAGAGAACAAATAGTGATAGTATGACTGAAAGAAACACAGATGGCTACAGCTTCCAAGGAATGTATCAAGTGGAAAAGACAGGTCAGGCAAGCACTGACTAGCCAGTAGTGCCACCCCTGTATGTACTCATCTATCACACAACCTGTTATTTGTGTACAAAGAAAACTGAATAAAACATTACTGCATCAGCAGGTTTGAGCAACGTTTCCTGTAGGGAAAGATGCACAGGATAATAATTAATCAAATCCTTAATGTCATCTATATTTGAATGAAAACCCTAACAGTTCTACTATATCAAAGTGGCCATTTTCATTTACGTGGAGGAGAAATGGGCAGAGCCCTTCTGTTTTCAACCATGTCATTTTTCTTTTTTGGAAGGACGTCTACCAACCTCCATGGATCCTGCCCTGAGACAAGTAGCAGGTCTCTGTCAGGAACTGAGTGCATGAACATATCTTCTGGAGCTGGAGAAGATGGGCCTAAGAAAATACCCAAACCTGGAACCACCTGAAAGAGTGGCAAGGATAGAGATGGAAGTAGGTGAAGACTTAACTATTAACCATGGAGGGCAAAAAGACTTCACACACTTGGCAAACTACTCTGTTGGAGGCAGAGAGATCTGTCTGCACTCCCACTCTAGCAGTGGAATAGAGTGAATCACCACATGGTCTGAGCCTCTGGATTGGAGATATTGTTCACAGTCTTCAAATGTTGCATGTCTTTCCCTCCACCAACTTTAGGCATGAACTAGAGTAAGAGTGGTGTGAAAAACTACAGTTAACAGTTTGGTTCCAGTTTGAACTTGTAGGAATTGTAGTCTTTGCCACCACAATGAGCACATGCAAATGAACATGACATGATGTGTTCATGTGACCTATGACACTGGAAACATCTGAAAGGGTTGGGAATATATGGCTGTATATTACAGTTCAAATACCTGCCTTGACTGTGGCAGGTGGATGTGGTGATGTAAACATCAAAATAAAAATATAAATAGGCAGCATAATTCCATCTTTGTGAGAGGAGATTTGGCACACTGCAGAGATGCCTTAGCTGGAAAAGCCAGCAAGGATCTCCAACTCGGGAATGTTCTTCTAGTCCCTCTTAACAATAACTCCTCTTGAGGAATTCACAATAGTATTGGCAGCAACCTAAATGAATATATCTCCAATACTCTTCAAATTCAGATGTTTAGAATGTCATAGTGAAAAGGTTTCCACCAAAATGTCTCAAGAGCACAACTTTCTTACTGACTTGTGAGAGCCTTCTGAATAAAAAAAGGGAGACATCTACCCTAATGATTTCTCACATAATTAATGCAAAATGAGAAATCTCAGAACAAAAACCAACTAGAATGATGAATGTTGAACACAATCATCCAACTGTGGCTGTTTATCAATTATCTTTTTTTCTCAATTTTAATTTTTTTTCTTCATGAATGGGAAAATCCATAATAAAGTAAGAATGTTTCAGTGCACACTCCTCACACACCACTTAGCCCTATAAAGGGACACACAGCAATGCCAAATTTTGGCATTGCAGCAATATCATGGTTCTGTGAACACTATACCCAAACACCAGCAGACACAATGACCACAACATCCATTTACAACATCCAACACTGATACTTAGTTGACTCTACTACAAGTGGACCAGCCAACTGACCCTAGGAGGGCCATACCAAGGCTGCCCATCTATAAGAATTCAAGGTTAAAGTGGCACATAAAAGTTAAACCCTCTCGACTACCAGGATCTTCTATTTCCCCTTCACGTGTTACCACACACAATAAACACCTGGTTGGATGTTCAGGTTACAGAAGAGGTAAACTGAAAGTTCAGAACATTCCCTGAGAGGTTCCCTCACCACAAACAGGAATCCACCTCAAGAGGAAATACAAATCATATAAAGAACGGTGCAGTGATAAAACAAGGAAAAACTATTATTTCACTTCTATATAAAAATAACTTCCAAACAGAGACAGAATTAGAATACATTAAAAGTATATTAACATTCAGACTGAAGGTTAAGAGTTTAGAACTTATGAAAAATGCAAAATATTTAACTTCAAGCTTGTAATGGATCAGACCACAAGTCTATAATCAGGACAGGAAGAAGATTAATATACTCTCAAAAAAAAAGCTAAACAATAGGAGGTTAAACAGCTAGTCAGAAATAGCAGAAATGTTTGATAATACAAGTTATTTGAATTTTGCGCAAAGCTACACGAGGGCTATCTGTGCTAGCCGTCCCTAATTTAGTAGTGTAAGATTAGAGGGAAGGCAGTTAGCCCAAGAGTTGGCAGTGGGTGGTGATGACTACTCTTTTACCAATGAATAGTGGGATTGACCGTCACTTATGATACCCTTATGGCTGAAAGGGCAAGCATGTTTGGTACGACTGGGATTTGAACCTGCGACCTTCAGATTATGAGTTGAACTCCTTAATCCACCTGGCCATACCTTACTGTTATAGATAAAATAAGAAAATGATCTACAAGAACAGCAACAAAATAATTTTACACATAAACAAGTGATTAAAATTCTGAGGATGAGAAAGCTGAAAGTAATGAAAATAAATTATGCCAAATTAAGAATGGTGTCATATACACTCAACATAGTGTATGTCCTTCTGGGCATGTGCCATTTTGATACTTTATTTACAATTTTTATAGCCCTTGCTAATGTTTAGGAATGAGAATTCATGAAATTACTACAAATAACAATAATCGTTTGTTACACACCACTTCTATTTAAAGATATTCTCTTATTAAAACTCACTTACCTACTTATCTGTTTGTGATTCACCAGTAAATACACTAACATCAAACTAAATATGCATGCTTTGTTGCTGTTGTGTTTTTGTTTGTTTTTTTATGTATAAACATGAAATCATACTCCATCTGCTTCAAAAAAGTAACGGTACTTACGGCAGTCAACTTCATCAGATCCATCAGCACAATCATACTTTCTATCACATCTTAATGCATCAGGTATACAAAATCCATCTCCACATCTGAACTCATCTCTGGAACATTCTTGTGCTAAAAACATTTGGAGATTATCCTAATTGAAACAAGTTTCACGTATACTTTAAACATACTCGAGAATTTATTTTTTTTTATTTTTTATTTTTTACAAAGATAGACCATTTAATAAACATTGGCACAAGACTGTGGAAGAAATATTACTCCTTATGTTTTAAAAACATTCATTTAATTGCTCCTAATAATTCCATCATTGTGAGTGGAGATGCGCCTCACTGCAGAAACTCCTTAGGTGGAAAAACCAGCAAGAATCTCTGACTCAAAGATGCTCTTCAAATCTCTCTCAACAATAACTCCTCGTGAGGAACTCAAAGTAGCATGTAACCTCAATGGGTATATCCCCAATGGCCTACAACTGCAAGTAGTTCACTGTATTTAGGAGTTTCCACCAATATGTCACCAGAACAAAGCTTTTTTGACTGACTTAGGAGAGCCAGCAAATTCCTCTAGTCCCTTCTTAATAAAAAAGGGAGACATTTTGCCTAAAGATTTGTCGGAAAGACATCTTAGTATAAGAAAATGAGGTACATGTGTTGAAGATTGCTGTTCAGAATTTAACAAAGTGGTCATTTACCAAAGGTCTGTTTTCACTGTCTTTTTAAAATTTGATTAGGGGCTCCATAATAGAGAATGTTTTGGTGCCCACTAACCCCACCCACCATTGAGCCCTACAAGAGGATGCACTGCAATGCCAAACAAGGACACTGCAGCAATTCCAGGGTTTCATGAACACTACACACTCAAACACCAGCATTAGATACAATGTCCACAATACCTGTTTAGAACAACCAACACAAGTACTTGGTTGACCCTAGCCCAAGTGGATCAGCTGACTGACCCTGGAAGGCCACTCTAGAGCAGCCCCTCTGCAGGAATTCAAGGCCAAAGTGCTATGTTAGGGTTGGACCCCTCAACCACTTGGATTCTCTCCTCCCCTTCACAGTAAACATGTGGGTAGATGTGTTTAGATCCCAGAGGAGCCTAACTGAAAGAACAGAACCTTCTCTGGGAGGTCCCCTTGGTGTGGACTCCTGTATATAGTGAGTTTCATTTTTATACAGTCAGGTGTGTATGTGTAATTTGCATTTGTCCATGTTCTCAACAGAATACTTTTCAAAAATTCATTTATGTGGTCCCGTGGCCTTGTGGAGATTGCTTGTTTTGTTGTTTTTAATGCTAAAATGTAGTTTTCAATCATATATGTTACTTTTTACTTAGATTATTGTGCATTTTCAAATGTTATAATTCATACATAATTCGCTAAATTACTGCACAAAAAATGGTCAGACTATATTGCACGAGTCCTAAGTTTGGTATAGATACCCTAGTTGCTTTGCACCATGAAACAACAAAACAAATAAAATTCACCATTATGACTAATACTTTGCACAATTTTATATTCTATTTCTATAATTCAAAAATCGTCCTAGAATTTTAGCTTTCACAAATAGGTATGACTGATACTATTAGAATAATCTATACTTACATACACACTCAAATTTATTATGTATTTTTTGAAATTAGTAATACACCTCTGTTTCATTGATCAAAATATCTTGCTATCATACTTTAAGCTTTACACATATGGTATTAAAATAAAGTATCTATAGAAAACCAGGCTGACATTAAATTGTGTTTCAAATATCTAAAATTACTTACGACAGCCAACTTCATCTGCTCCATCAGCACAATCATACTTTCTATCACATCTTAATGCATCAGGTATACAAGATCCATCTCCACATCTAAACTCATCTCTGGAACATTCTTGTGCTAAAAACATTTGTAGATTATCCTAATTAAAACAAGTTTCACATATACTTTAAACATACTCAAGAATTTATTTTTTTATTTTTTTATTTATTTTACAAAGTTAGACCATTTAATAAACATTGGCACAAAACTGTGGAAGAAATATTACTCCTTATGTTTTAAAAGTATTCATTTAATTGCTCCTGGTTATTATGGAAAATTAATAAAATTTGTGAAAGATGAAGGAAGAGTTGTGTGGTAAATCAAAGTCATGTTAGGCATGTCATTCAAGAATAAAACAGCTCTTAGTGAAGGAAATAAACAGTGCAGTTTAGCTGTCAGTGATAAATTTAAAGGATTTCACACTAATATCCACTGATGGTATACTCAATCTGAAACTGTCAGACTTTCAACAAGATATACAATTTAAAAAATAAAATAAAAATTGAGGCCAGGTAAACAGTGTACAGTAGTTTAGATATTAAATAAAAATTTTCAAGCAGAACTACATAAATGGGAAACAAATCTTACCAAGAAGTGTTAAATCGAACTTCCAAATAAATTAGAATTTTGGGAAGTTTAAATACAAAGTTAGAAAACTGGATTCAACTCACTTTATCTACAATATTAACAGTGAAATCCAAGCTTCAAAATAGTAACATTTACATTCGTGTAAAATATATATTAATTCCTAGTTTAAATAGTTCACAAGTCTGGAATCAGACCATCAATCAGAAGTGAAAGTGAGCTAACTACAGGAGGTATAAAATACCTATTCAAAGGAGCTCTAAAAATAAAATTGAAGCATCACAATGAAGAATGATGTTAATTATTAAACGCATTAATTGTACTAATTTGTTAATAAAAATTTAACAGATTCTACAAATTCTTTTACAAATGAATAGTGGGATTGACCGCCAAATTATAACGCCCTCACGGCTAAAAGAGTGAGCATGTTTGGTGTGATGAAGATTCGAACTCACATCCCTCAGATGAGGAGTCGAGTGCTTTAACCACCTTGACATGCGGGGCCTCGTGTTTGTTTACAAGTTTAAGAAATAAACGTTTAAAGTGTCTGCCTAATGCTAAAAATAATCACTTTCTTGTTTTACGGATCTTAAAATTATTGACATGGAAAATAACATATAAAAGAAGAAAATTCAAAGATTAAGAAACAAAAACATGACATTAATTAGTTAAAAAGACATTTATTATAATTTTTTCTCTTTTTAACAATTCTGTTTGACTTGCTTTTATTTTGTGGCTTAACGTTATATTATCGGTATTGACGGTGCAACGCGAAACGTTTTCCATACATTATTCATGATTGATACCAGGTAAACCTTACAAAATGTATCTAGTTTTCTAACTAAACACAAGTTTTTAAAAACAAAATTACTCATTTTATCTGTTAGCATAATTTAAATTAATCTATTTTATTTTGTGTCAGTTACAAAATTCAGTGTAAGAAACTGACTAAAATGAGTAAAATAATAATAGAAGTTTACATGTGAAATACACATTGCTAGAAATTTTGTTTAATTTTTTGTTTGATTCGTGTAGTTTTGGGGTTGATGTTGTTTTCTGAAATTCAGTACAAGGCTGTACAATGGAATATCTGTGATTTGTCCACCACGGGTATCGAAACCCGGTTTCTAGCGTCGTAAATCCTCAGGCATACCAATGTGCCCCTCGGGAGTAATTGATATGGCTATTATTATCTGGTATTCCCAGATGGCCACCCTTCCAAGTACGATTATATTAGGGATCCTATTACCAATAAAGTTATAAGCTTACACACCCTTTTCATGTATAAATACTTTTAAAAGTGTATTGAGAAAGCTGATCGCGTTGGGATCCGTTAGTAGTAAGGCTTGGGTTAAGCTTATTTTCAGAATTTATTTCGTTTTATTGGTTTAACAGCCGTTATCATTTCATAACTTAAGAAAAAATAGTTTTTGGTCTTTTTTGCATGGATATCAATTTCTTGGTAGATATGAGTGAATGTTTTTTATAACTACGGATAGAAGCTTGAGCTTAACTTTTTAATATGTTTGTTAATTTGACAATAAGCACAAAACTATACAATGGGCTATCTGTGCTCTGACCATCATGGGTATCGAAACACGGTTCCTCGCAGTATAAGTCCGCAGACTTATTGCTGTGCTACTAGTGAGCCTTTTTGGCTTGAATACTGTACTACATAATGTAACATGTACATATGTAACTTTGTTAGCAATACAGAAATGTATATATTTGTAGTTACTCCCGTGAGTTGACCAAAGTTTATTTTTATTGTTACACAGCGTGTTGTGGATACCTGTTTGTTTGTTTTTGGAATTTCGCACAAAGCTACTCGAGGGCTATCTGTGCTAGCCGTCCCTAATTTAGCAGTGTAAGACTAGAGGGAAAGCAGCTAGTCATCACCACCCACCGCCAACTCTTGGGCTACTCTTTTACCAACGAATAATGGGATTGGCCGTCATTTATAACGCCCCCCAAGGCTGAAAAGTAGAACATGTTTGATGTGACGGGGATTTCAACCCTCGAACCTCAGGTTACGATTCGAGCGCCCTATCCACCTGGCCATGCCGGGACTCTTATGAAGTAATTCAGAAAATAATATAAATCATAATTTACATTTTATAAATGTTTTTGTAATCGATCTCTTGTATCACACTTACAAACACCTCACCAATACACATGTTAACAATTATGTTTTGTCGTAATAAACTCTTGTTTACATATAGGGTAAAGGTTATTTATATACGTTATGCAATATACAGTTTTTTTTTAGCCGGGATATATCAATTCTTGGAAGAGTTCTGAGTTTTTTTTGTGTTTTTTTTTCAAGTATAATGTTTTTAGTTCGGAGCTCCATCACTTCTTCATCGATTTGAGATATAATAATAGTTTTGGATAAAGAGATCAGATCCTTTCGATTGATCCATTTGTTCTAAAATAATTTCAGTTTGGGGGTAGGTGATAAAGATCCTGATGAGTAATAAAATCTGATCTGCCCCCCCAGTGGATCAGCGGTATGTCTGCGGACTTACAACGCTAAAAATCTTGTTTCAATACCTGTGGTGGGCAGAGCACAGATAGCCCATTGTGCAACTTTGTGCTTAATTCAAAAGAACACACCTGATGTAGTATGCACGCGCCCCAAGCTTGGCATTGCTGGCGAATAAACATATACTTATTTTGCTCGTGATTGCACTTCAGTATTCTTCGTAGAATTGGCTGGGACTTGTGGAAGTAAAATCAATTGGAGGTGAAATAATTTATTGATTTGTATTTTGGAACTGAGTTTTCAAATTTTATTAAAGAACTGTATGTGATTTATGTTTTTACTACTCGGCTGATACTGTCTGTACTGCTGAATCTTAACTAACTGATCAAGGTTGTCTAATGTCTTCCGATTCTCAGCTAAGGAAAGTTTTCAAGTGCCACGCCTAATGTTTTTGTGGGTCAGACGTCGATTTCTTCTCGAACTGGTGGCGTTCACGCGAGCTAAGTCAAGTTTCTTTGGGTTCCTTTGTACGCGTGGATTGCTTGTTCTCGTTACAGCGTCATCATAAATTTATCGAGTAGGATGTTTTATTGACCTTTGTGACTGAATAAGGCGCAGTGGATGTATACCTGAAACACAGAAAATATTGCAAAGGGCGACATCTGTTATCCTATATTTTAAAGACGGCTGGCAAAAGACATTAAAACTTTAATTAAAATAAAGTTAATAAAAACCTGAAGTTCATCTAAGAAGGTTGAAATATTGTTCCGTACTTTATGACAACAAAATTATGGAGGAATATTATGATTAATTTTATCATTGGCTTGCAGGTCTAAAACAGTGATGAACACGGCACAGATATCTCACTGTGTTGCTACTTATTGAACAACAAATAAACCATGGATTTACGATATATTCAACAATCCTATCTACACTTGTTCTTTTATTATACTCCCTACAGTCAGTAGACGGACGCTATTACGAATAACAAAGGGAATGAACCAAACAATATTTGATTTATAACAAACATTTACCTCAGTCTTGAGTGTAAAATATGAAATGTACTAAAAACTGTTTCTCTTATCACTCTTCCATAACACAGAATTACACTAAAAACAGCTTAGCTATTCAATGATTTTTTAAAACTCAAAAATAAAAGGTGCTTCTAACTGTCTTTTGTAGACTCAATTCAGATATCAGAAAGTGGAAGTCATAACTTGTAAGCTTCATGTAGGTTACTTTTAAGTTTTTGTTTCTATCAACCATTTTTCTTTAGTTTAGAGTTAATTTGTTTGAGAAAAATTGACTCTAAATAGAATGATATATTGTAGCCGAAAACAGTAGACTCGCCTTTTATCCTTTCTGCTCTGCTACAGAACTAGATATGTTGTTGTTTTGAATTAAGCACAAAGCTATTGAATGGGCTATCTGTGCTCTGCCCACCATGGGTATCGAAATTCGGTTTTTAGCGTTGTAAGTCCGCAGACTTACCGCTGAGCCACTAGGGGGCAACTCGATATCATACACATTAATATATATATATATATGTGACAGCCAAAAGTTTGTTTGTCACACTCTGTATATCCTAAAGGTTTACTATTACTATATTTAAAATGTCATAGTGACGTAAGCATCGACAGTTCAGTCTTCACTTGTTGAATGACTAACCTAAGACAAAGGAAATTAAGAACATTTTTTTTTTGTGTGCTGAAGAATTCCACTGTCGACTGACTAAAAGATATATTTCGAAAAACAAACGTGAAAGAAAAAACGCATAGAGAGGAACGTGATTGTGTGTATATATATTTGATGTTGTTAAGTTTATATTTCTCCGTTTTTTTCATCTTAATATTACATACACACGTAACATTTTGTACATTATTAAATATTTTTATTTGAATTTAATTGAATTATTCCCTTTGACAATTCTTACAGAAATGACAACTGTCAAAAAGCGCTCCCCTTGGCAGCAGTCTGTTCTTGCGCTTATTAAAATGAAGTGGAATGGTGGCTGTAGAGATAAAAATCCTCGTGCCCACTGAGAGAAGTTAAGAGTTCTAATGTGCTAAATGCATTCTTTTTGTCGAAACTCAAATATTTTTTCGAACATTGCTTTCAGGCTCCTTTGCTATAATCCAAGACATATTTATTTATTAATCAGTATGTGTGTGTGTTTTTTTCTTATAGCAAAGCCACAAAGGGCTATCTGCGCAGCCCACCGAGGGGAATCGAACCCCTTGTTTTAGCGTTGTAAATCTGGAGACATACCGCTGTACTATTCCTTGATTTACTTTTACGATACACAGACCGCAAATTAATACACAACATACTGACATGAATTAATAACTAATGTATTGTTCTAGATTAAAAATAAAGTGCCATCTATAAACAGGTACAAGATTTTTCTCATCGATTATCAAGTTCGCTTTTTCGCTTTGACTTTGTGTTCCATTTAATTTCTTCCGGGCCACTGACTTCAGAATTGTCTGTTAATTTCACGCCGATTAAATAATGATATATCTATATAAAACAAAAACAGAACAACAACAACAATTGTGCTAATGGAACTCGTTAGCTTACCGAAAACAAAAAGAATTCTGATTACAGTATAAAAGGTGGTTCCAGTCATTTGGGAATCAGTTAGAGATTTGAAGACAAATCAGCTTGAATAGATTTTCATTAGAAAGTTTTCTCAGTTTCAGAATGAAGGTTGTGGTAAGTACAGAATATATTTATCATATGTACGAGGGCTGTTCAAAAAATACGCGGACTGACGTCATAAAACAAAATATACTTTATTTAGAAGTTACAGGTCTGGGACCCATTCAAAGTACTCTCCTCCCCAACGCACACACTTATCCCAACGGTGTTTTCACTTGTTGAAACAGTCCTGGTACGCTTCTTTTGTAATGTCCTCCAGCTCCTTCGTCGCATTTGCCTTAATCTCGGGAATGTCTCAAATCTTCTTCTTTTCAAGGGTCTTTTGAGTTTGGGGAACAAGAAGAAATCGCAAGGAGCAAGGTCAGGTGAGTAGGGGGGTGGGGAAGAACAGTGATCGAGTGTTTGGCCAAAAACTCACGAGTTCTGAGGCACAAATTTCGCAGCAGCGCAGTGCATCTTGAATTTTGCGGTCAAAATCTCGTAACAAGATCCAACTGATATCCCACACTCTTCAGCAAGCTCCCTGACAATCATACGTCGATTTGCCTGCACCAGGGTGTTGATTTTGTCGACGTGTGGGTCGTCAGTTGACGTGGAAGGACGTCCAGGACGCTCATCATCTTCAATGGACTGTCGACCATCCTTAAAACGTTCATGCCACTTGAAACATGCCGTACTCTTCATAGCAACATCACCGTAAGCCGTGTTAAGCATAGCAAAAGTTTCAGTCGCAGATTTTCCAAGTTTAACACAAAATTTCACAGCAAGTCGTTGCTCCTTCAGGTCATTCATTCTGAAATCCGCCAAACGAAAAAAATCACACTTCACTTAAAACCATGTAGCTAATACACAAATGAAGATATCTGCAATCGGGAAATAGCGTCGTAATCAGCTGATCTGTGTGGATTCCCCTGGAATCAACTGGAGCCGCGCAATTGAAACAGTCCGCGTATTTTTTGAACAGACCTTGTAGATTTACAGGCATCATCAGATAATATTTATATATATAACAGATACACTGTACACTTTTAACTGAATATATATATATATATATAACTTAATATGCTGAACTTCTGAATATTGTTGTTTAACAACTGAATGTACAGCCAACAAAGTAATTATTTGCACACTTTTTAATCTTGTACCAGTTGTGGTTTTCTGATGAATCACTTAAATTGGTCCTTTAAGAAATATTAACATTTTGTCTTAATGTACAAATGGCTATATAACCTATTCATCATGAATGATATTGTTCCTTCAGTAAATTTACTATTCAGTTACTTAAAAGTAAAAGAAAAGTGTGCAAAAATATTTCTTTGACTGGTGCTGCAGTGTGTTCTGCTATACATATATCATGCATGTAAGTTTCAATTTCTTCAGCCTGGCTATAAATGAATTATACATACCTGACACAAAATGTTTACTACAAAGTCTGGTGTGCTCTGTGGGTGTCCAGTTTTTCCTATTGACAGCTGCAATCCATCATCTTCTTCGGTGGGGATCTTTAGGAAATCTGCAGTATGACACATTTTCCACCTGACCATGTCGATTTGAACAGTTAAATGCACAACACGAGTGAGTGTACCATCGAGCACTTTTGACTATGAATCGCCCTTGTGTTGGAATATAAACACGCCGAACGTGCCACCCATCATGGCGGTCAGCAGTAACTAGGTCAAGAGTGACGTCACACGCAAAACCTCTATTCTGAGTAATTTTTGTTTTATTTCCTTTTTTTCTGTCTCTCTATTTATTTATTTTTTTATATCATTTGAAAATATAATCCTTAACTAACAAAACAAGACAGCGATATTTTTATTGAAGCACTTTTAACTGTTGGCACTAAACGTAGCCGTTTGAATTTTCGCGTTACGAGGTTATATAATTGGACTACTTCACTCACCATATTTCCTTTTGTCGCGCCTAACGTGATACAGACGTAGCAAATTCAATTAACAAGTGTGTACATTATGAAGAGGGATTTACACTTGATGCCGAAAGTAAAGTGAATGGTGTTTAGCACAATTTTAGATTTAAATTAATGTAAAATTCTCAAACAGTGGAAACAGATACGGGTCAAGGTACTTTCGCTTCCTTTTATTTGCGAGGAATCTAAACGTTACAAACTTCTCAAATATAAAAATAAAATCATAAAAATTTCCAGAATAGAAAACACTACACCTCATTATAAAACAACTGGAACGTTTGACCTCTTTTATTTAATACTTTTTGATACTCAGGAAGGCTAGAAGATATTTTATTCCATGTACTCGTATATGAAGAAAATGCAATCAAAGATAATATTTCCCACACACACAACGTAAGTCATGTCGTGAGTATGGCTGAATGTCAAAAATACTCGAAATCTTAACGCAAGTTTTTCACTGACAAAGCGTTTCATGGATATCAGCTATTTTATCTGTATTCATGAACTATATTTTGAATTTTACACAATTACAACGTATCAAACCACTTTCCAGAAATATATATATAATTAGATAAAGAGATTTCATGTAACGTAACTTCATAAACAGCTGATCGCATCAACTTCTAAACTGTACCAAACGAATCTTCTCGGTTCTGACATTTGGAAAAAGGTAAAAAAAAATCGCCTAAGCCCTTAGGGAAAACTGGAAATTCCCCCAAATCTCTTCTCTTAAAATTCTTGACTCATCAATTTCTAAATGGTTCCAAACGAACCGTTTAGGCCTTGAGGTATGTAAAGAAGAAAAACTTCACCCAACACTTTAGGGAACCCGAATATTTCACAAAAACATTTTAAAGGAAATTCCCCAAAAGCGGACTCCAAATGTGGCGTTGATTTACATTAGAATAAACAAGTACTGCTATTAATCACTGCTCTTATCTTAATTTAAAAACTTAAATTTGTATCGTAGTAGTCCTGTAAATGTGAAGCATAGAACCACATGGTGGATAATTCAATATTAGTAGTACTTTATCTGACGTATGAAATGTTTAAAAATTTATATTGATATTGTACGCAATGAGTTGACAGACACGATTCCTTCTCCGATTAGCAGTCATGAAAATGTTCTTTTGAGTATTGGAGGCTCGATCCTGGTAATTACAACAAACTAAACAACAAAGTCTAGGAAGTTTGCTAGGATAGAGTGGGAAGTTTTATCAATATATATAACTCTTCTCATTTAAAGAAGCAGGCTGACGTCACCTAGATGTTAGTGTGTTCGGCTGAAGAGTGAAAGGTTCAGAACCTGGTTTTTAGCATTATAAGCCTTCAGACTCATCGTTGGGCCATTAGGAATAACATTGTAATATATAAATTTATTGTGCTTATAAGTCTTTATTTAAATGTTAAACCTGAGAATAATTTTTATACCTCAATTACGTCGTTTCTTTCTGAGGAAGTGATACATTTCTTCTAAGGGATTTCTGAATTGTTTGATGCGCTAGCCGTCTTTAGTTTAGCAGTGCAAGACTAGAGGGAGGGCAGCTAATCATCACTACCCACCGCCATCTCTTGGTTTTCTCTTTCACTAACGAATAATGGGATTTACCGCTATTTATAACGCCACTACGATAAAAAATTGAGCATCTTTGATGTGACAGGGATTTTAACTCGCGAACCTCAGATTACGAGTCGAACGCCCTAACCACTTGGCCATGCCTGGCTTCTTATTAAGAAATCCAGAAAATAATATAAATAGTAATTCACATTTTATAGTTGTTTTTTGTAATCCGTCTCTTGGATCGCACTTACTAACACTTCATCAATACGCATGTTAAATAATTATTACTTTTTACATTTGCTGAAGTAAGGTCTTTTTTATACATAGGGCAAATGTTATTTATATATGTTGTGCAATATACGTTTTATTTTTTAGCCAGGGTATATGGATTGTTAGCAAAGTTTTGAGTTTTTGTTTTTCCTTTTTGAAGTACTTTTTTTTTTAAACTCGGAGCTTCATTATCTCTTCATTTATTTGAGATATAATAATAGTTTGGGACGATTTGTTTTTCTTTGTTTGTTTTTGAATTTCGCGTAAAGCTACACGAAGGTTATCTGCACTAGCCGTCCCTAATGTAGTTGGTTGGTTGATTTAGTGTTTTATGGCACAAAGCAGCTAGGCTATCTGCACCAAACGTCCGGTAAAAAGCTAAAAATAAAGTAAATGTAGTAAAATTCATAAAAAGAAATGAAGGTAAAACAAAACAGCATTTACAAATATAAATAGCATAAAACCAATGTTGACATCTAGTCTATAATGTTAAGAGAGAAACCAGAGTAAGAGAAGTTGTAAAAGACTCTGTAGCATAATGGTAATGATCATAACCTACCAGGAAGACTAACAGTACAAGAAACACCGTCAGTCACCTGAAGTTGGCCATTTCAGTCCTGGTTCCGGGTTATGTGTCATTATGGCCATTGTCAAAAAGTAAAGTAATAAAAAATTTTAAAAGACATGCAGCAAAATTGTAAAAATAATTTGCCAGGATGACTAAAGGGTAGTTCAAACAGCAGCGTTAGTCACCTGAAATTAGCCTTTATAGTCCTGGTGTCGAGTTATTTAATGTTACGGCCATTTTCTAATTTCAAATCGAACTAGAGAGATTGTGATTCTTAAAAGGGAACCACATTAAAAAAAGGTTCAACTTAAATGGCATTAAAAAGAATAATGGTCTTTAAAAAACTAAAAACTTTATCAAGGTGGACAGTGTTACCATCACCAATAACACTGTCTAATGTAACGGACAAACCTTGGGACCGAGCAGTATTAAAATGGTTCCGTCGTTGACAGTCGTAACGATAGCAAGAAAGTAAAATGTGGCTCATAGTAACCTGAGTGTTACACAAACTACACACTGGTCCATCAGTTTTAGGTAAAACAAAACAATGAGTTACAAAACTGTGACCAATGCGTAGTCTAGTTAAAACAACTTCCTCCTTTCGATCCTTACGAAGCTAGAAAAAAAAAAATGAATACGGACGATATTTGGTAGGATAATAACGAATAATGTTCTACATCACTCCACTAGTTTAACCAAAATCCCATAATTTTTGACACAGTTACAGAATAAAAATATTGTGAAAAATTAGTTCCCCTGTTAATAGAGAGAGTTTTATTTTTTCAATAATTTCACTCTAAAAAATTGAAAACAGTGAATACATGCTAATAGGGTTTCTGAGATTATGTAATAAGATTTTTAATCTCTATTATATGGTATGATCTTTTAATAAATGTAAATATTATCAGTATATTTGGACAATACTGTAAAGAACATTAAAGAGTCTTAAAATTGGACCAATGTAAACAGATCAACAGGCTTCGAGTTGACACTTTTCAACTACCAATGGTCTGGTGGAAAATGTAGATACTGAAAAATAATTCAAGACAGGATGACAAAAAATAAATAAAAAAGGTTTAATTATAAATGTGAAGATTAAAATGATTCTAAAGAAGCATTCACGGTACATTAATGTTATTGTTAGATACACATGACTATTTCAGAGTAGGTTTAATGTGAATGTGAAATAGAAGCAATAGTCTATCAACTTTATTTACATAACTTTATGAATAATACTTAGTTCACTAGTTATGAACTGGTGAATGTTACATTATTGTATCATATATAGTAGTGTGTGGAATGTTCTAAACCTCTGTTGGGGTATAAATATGCTGAAAATTTAGTTTGAGAGAGAGCTCTAGATTGCATGGTTATGAGTTTAGCCGCAAATGTCATAAACTAGAGATATTTAAAGTGAAATTCTGACAACATGTATTGTAATAACAGGGTAACCAGTAATAATTTATCTTTTCAGTTGTGTTCTAAAGTAATTGAACCAAACTGAGTTAACTTTGATTAAAAAAAAAAGAAAGAAGACTTATTTAAAACTCTGGATACAACTGTGATAACCAACAGTGTAATGAAATTTATATGTTTTAATATATTATTTACAAGTAGACTGTGTGCTGTTTGTTTATTGTTGAAATTTATCATCAAGAAGTAATAAACACCTTCTGCAAAGAATCTGACCCATACAAAAATCTGACAGTTATCATTGATACAATTTGTGTCAGTACTGTAATATGGGAATGTTTGGATATTTATGATGTACTGAAATTTTGCTTTTGTAGCATCGCAAATATCTCATAAATAAATTCAGCTTTAAGGATTCATACAACATTAATGAAGTATATATATTTTTAACTTTAAAAGTACTTTGCAGGATAATACCATGTAATACCAAACTATGTCTTGAAACCTATCATAGAAAATGACCAAGTGAGATCTACTTATATGTATACAGTCCTTTATATCATCCTAACTATTTCAGGATTAACAAGAAACAAGACAATTGTACATCTCATAAATACATAATTTATTGTGACCATGGTTTCAACAGTAAAGGCATCACCACAGTCTGATTGAGGATTTTTGTACACAAAAGAAAACCAATATTTTGAAATAAATGAGTATTGTGAATAGATGTTATGTATTAGATTAAATGTTTGTGTATATTTAATTTACTGATGTATGCAATATTTTTCATTCCCTAACTAGTCTCTATTTATTTCATGTTTCAATATATGAGTTGCATAAATTATGTTTTGAAAACAAATAAGGTGTATAAAGAATGTTTGAAAATAAATTTTTTAGGAATTAGATTAGTTGTCAGTTTTACTTCAAGTGCTAGTTATATATATCTACATTCAGTTTTGCAAAATATAGTACTTAGCAACTTCCCATTTGTTGTTGCTCTCTCTATATAAACATTTTTGTTACACATGCCACAAGCTTTCTGCACCCCCTATTGGTATCAAATAATTCCAACATGTCTCTTAAGTAAATCATCATTCATTACTTCTCCACCAACAGGAGCACAGTACACTAATGTGATACATGCACTCCCCCTCTACACGTTTCTATTGAATTATCACTTTGAAGTTTGCAAATTGGAATCCCATATTGATTAGGAGGAGAGAGCAGTGTGTGAGAGAAGAACAGATGTACTCCCAGAAAGCATCTGAAGTATATATCCGTAGATGAGAGAGTCGGATCCAAATAAAGGAACTGCATAACTTTGGATTCAGGTGTACTTTTTGCTCATTTGTACAATGTGTAAGAAATCATGGCAGAAAATGGGAGGAGCACATATGAGTGGGAGAATGTGGGAGGAAAGTGACTCTAACTAGAGAAAGATATAGAAACTCAATCCCACAATAAGAAAAGTAGGTAAACAAGGATGTGTCCTATGGTGTAGAGAGTCTAGGGCATGGCATACTGTACTTGATAAGTAAACTACATCGAAAAAACCTCCTTGCAGGGTATCAACATTCATGCGAGAGTTGAATGAGGATCATATCTTAATCTAAAACCCAAGAACCAGGGAACTGAGAAACTGATTCCTAGGTATGATACAGGATTATCTCTGATCTATTGATCCTGAAAATTTACATCTAGTATCTGAAGGAAGTCTATTGCATGCACTTAACTTTTGTAACTGTGAAACAGGCCAGGATCATCCATTAAAAGAGAATGAGGCAGAGACAAGGATGGAACTGAAACAATCCTATGTATTCTTGGGAGTAATTGAGGGAAAAAATAGACAACCCAAAACCTGTGTAAGGACTTACGTTGATTGGTTCACTGTAAATCCAAAACCAGTCTATGAGGTACTGACATCCATGTGAGCATTGGATGAGAGCTCCCAATTAAAAGGATGAACTGTATTTTGAGGTTTCACTCCATTGTATGCTAAGTGCAGATGAGAGGATATTATGTCATCTACACTGGCAGAACACTACCTCCCTAACTTGAACTAAATGGTTATTTCCATGTAATGTGGAATCCATTTAGCAGGTAGCCTCCACAGTCAACCACACCAGTGGCTTAGAACTGTTGATTAGTAAGGACTCGCATATTCTCCTAGAAGAAAGAGGGGGTTGAGAATGCATTGTACAGCCCAGTCAACACCCAAGACAATGCAATAAGTGGTCATAAAACCCTATTTGGAAAAGCAGAACATACAGATTTATTCAATACAAGGAATAACAAGGATGGGCAACTATATCCTTCTGCTCCATCCATGAAGTCCATGGATGGTAGGGCATATTTATGAAGTAATTCCATCATGAGAATTAGCTTCAAGTGATTTTGTGGAACACCTTATCTCAACTGTGTGCAATGTATGGCCATGGAATATCAAATTGACATGGCTGAACAGTACAGATTTTAAAGTTTAAAAAATACCTGGTCAGTTTGATCAACCATCCTAACTAAGAAGTTTTGAGAAGTAGATAACAAGCACGACTGACCAACTCCTGTTGGAAATGGGCCAGAGGTAGCCAGTTGTCCATGAAAAAATGGAAACACAGCCATGGCATGAAGTTGAAGAGTAAAAACTCTCACCACTTGACAAAAAACATAAAAGGCTGAAGCCAGTCTGAAAAGCAGGGTGCAAAATTGGTACACTATCCCCCTGATGGACAAACCAAAAATAAGGATGAGATTGTACAGGAATGGGATATTCAGATAAGAATTGGAGATGCCCATCTTGGTCATGTATAGAACTAAAGAAAATGCCCACTGAAGAATGAGGCAGGACTCCATGGTGAAACATGGGAGGTGAAAAAAACAAGTAGGTGTCCAATCCTCAGTCTTTATGAGAACCACATACAGTCAAGAGTAAAACCCCAATGAGTGTGGAACAGGTTCAACAGCCAGTTGGCAGAGGAGTTCTTGTATTATCTCTGATAGATGCTGGAAAGTTATATGGTTTCCTAAGAAGAAGGAAAGGAAACAGGTATACCTAGTTGAGTTCCCACTAGGTCTGAATCTCCCAGGTGGTCATTGGAACTGTTGGCAGAGTATCCTGCAACATCAAGAAAAATAATGAACTGTAGCAACAAGAGGGATATGTAATGGAAATTGGCACCACTCTTTGACTGAAATAAATAGGCTACCAGGTAGGAAAGGGTAGATTGTTGCTGGACATATAACCACTCAAGTCACCAAGGAGTCTAGAACTGTATCAAAGACAAAAGGTCTTAAAAACTGAGCCATATACAATTCCCAAAGATAAGGAATAAGTAAACAGTTTCAAGGTAAGATAGCAGCAAGACAAAGTTCTCAACAACAGATAAAACACATTTGCAAAGTCAGAGCTAAAGATTACAAACAAGCCAATACAAAGGTAAAGAGTGAAAGAATGTCTCAGAAAATTGGGTTAAAACTGAACTCAACAGTCATTGATTCAGATATGGAAAGTGAGTCTTTTAACATGCAAGGGAAGATTGATCTTAAACCCATGCAGAATGAGGCATAACAACACCCTCACCCAACTAAGAGACAAATTATTCAATACGAACTTGAATGCTGAGTGATGGAGAAAAAAACAAACAGGGTTGGGAAATATATTCATGCAATAATGAAGAACTCAGATCATAAGATATAAGAGCATGTGATAAAACATCACATACCTGAGAAATAAAGTTCAAAAACTGTGGAAGGCCAAGCAGGATTCTCAGAATGGTATGTAAAAGCATGGCAAATTTAGAACATGGAAACAAGCAATTAAAGTTCTTAACAGCCTTTCCAGGTTCCACATGTTCAGAAGGAAGTGCAGCAATGTCTGAAGATAAAAACTGACCAAGATAATATTCAATCTCATTGTGAACAAAATGTAGATAAATCTCCAGATGGGTTGCAAGCACCTGAAGTCTGTGGTAAAGTTCCTGTCGAATGTGAGACAACCAAAGCAGTGACACTAACTTTGGAATTCATATTGTATCAGTCAACAAAAGTATTTGAAGTAAAAACTAAATTTGACTAGAATAAGAGTCATGGAATATGAATTCTTTAAAAAAACCAGCATAGGTGCATAGAGGGAGTCACGTGAGTACACTATGCTACTATTGGTGGAGAAGTGATGCAGGATAATTTGTACGAGACATATGTTGATTTCAACAGGGATGTGTGGAAGGTTTATGGCATATGTAATAAAAAAAACTTGCATATAGAGGGCAGCAAAAGTATAACAGCTGATCTTGTGAGTTAAGGGTAGTACCATAATAAAATATAATTATTAATATGTTTGGTTGCTGTAACTATTTTTTTTAAACACTGTTTGTCATGAACAATGCTGAAAGCTGTCATAAAAATTAACAAAAAACAGAATGATGTCTTTAGTACACTGCTCTAAACAAAAGATGATAAAAATATGTAATATTACAGATTAATGTAAAATAATGTCAATCACCCCACTTACTCCACTGATACATAAGTGGATGATTCTTCGGGTTATAGTAGTTATGCTCTTGTGTCTCAGTTATCACACATTTATCTGGGAGTATTTATGCAGAGCTACATAACAAACTATCAGCTCATAGCTGTTTTCAATTTTGAACTGGTAGACCCTTGAAGTCAACTAGATAACAATATTTGCCACCATTTCTTGTTTGACTGAATAGTGATATTTGAATGTTACTCTTTTAGTGCACACACAGCTTAAAAATATGGAGTGCATTTTTGTAGCACTGGGCTGTGAACCTCAAACCCTCAGATTCACAGTCCATGCACATTAACCACTGGGCCATAACAAATCCTTATCAATTTGTAATGATTCAAATTTATCACGAACTATGGCTAGACATCAGAGTAGACACAGGAATGTTTTACTCATGTGGAAACAAATGGAAGGAACCCAATCAATCACAGTAGGTTGTTGCAAAATGGCTTTAAATGTATCAATGTCATTAGCCAAATGTGAAACTGGTTCCAACTCAGTGGAATAATTGTTTAGATTGTCAACTACAGCACAAGTAGACAACCACAATCTGTAAATTCTGGCTCATTGCAATTATATTGAGTATGGTCTCAGATTAACTCACATGATGAGAGCTACAGAAAGATGTTATGTAAATGTACAAGTATAAACATACTTCACAAGACCACCTTTTATACCAGAGGTCCAGGAACAAAACAGCACATTTGCCATTGCAGTCAAAATACATTGAATGGAGCAATATCCTTTTATAAAGATATCTTATACTTACCCCACAGAGAGATAACAGACTTAAAATCATTTGTAGAGATTGTGCACTTACATCCATTCTATTTTCATGCAGTAGTGGTGGAAATATGGTGTGAGAAAGAAGTACTGGTGAATATGCTGGACTTTACATTCTGCAGAATGATACCATTAATATAGTATGTGATGGTGCAACTGATCCTGTCTTCAGCCTATTCAATGACATCATTTACTCCAACCACACTAAACTAGTCAACATGTTCCTTGAAGAAGTCCCAGTGAGCCCGTGTGAAATGCTCAAGAGAGCACAGCACATCAAGTGACTCCACACACTATAAATGCCATTTGGTTATGATACATTTGGACCTTATAGGCATGCTACAGTGGTGTCAGACTGTTCTTGATGGCCACACTGTTGATTGATGTGAAACATCTTGAACTGCAGAGATACAAGTCACACTTATCAAATATTCATTGAATAACTCACAATCTGTGTTTCAGATTGTTATGAATGTTACTTAATACATGCACTATTTCCATGAAACATTACATGACTGAAGACAACTTTTTTATTTTATTACTAATACAAGTTTTTTTCCTTGGCATAGTTATGTTAAAAATTTGGATTATCCTTTGCTTTTAAGCAGTTTGTATTTATGGCCACAAATTAAAAATCTACAAACCTTGATACTGTATGCAGTAACCATGATTTATTTATAGTCTACAAACTTGAGATTAAAAGTTAGAATATTTACATTGCTTTTTAACATACACCATTAGAATAACAATAATATACAGGGAAGAAAACATTTTTTTTTCACTTTTGCTTGCTTACCTCACAAAAATAATAAGTGACTATTAGACATATTTTAGCAAGAGAAGAAAATTCTCATAGACTTTACAACATTAAGCAGCAGTTATTCTTGTTTTTGTTTTCATGTTTCTTTTATATAATCTTCAAGGAATCTTACCCTCCACTGTCTGTAGGTGGGGTGTTTGTGGGTGTTGTCTGAAGGAGGACAGGTACAAAGGAGGTTTGATTTGCAGTTTATATCCAGTATGTGACAAAATCTGAAATTACATGAATAGATAAGAAAAATATTTCTCATAAATTTACAGATATAATGAATTACTTTTTAATATTCTATGACCTAATTATGATTATCATATATCAAGTACTAACTGATGCATCTGTTCAATGCTAAGAAGGTCCAAGAAGAGCATTCATAGGTCACAGCAAAAAAACCTTGGAGTCAAGAGGGCAAGGTATTATAGATTGGGAACAAAGCTGGTCCAGGAAGACATGGACACACATGTCTGAAAGAGGAGGAAAGATCTGATAATTCTCAATGTGAGAGTCAGGTAGTAAGGAACAGGAAAAATCAAAAGACAAGGGACAAAGAGAAAGCAAGGTATAAACTTGATTAATCAAATCTACAGATAGTTTGAGAAGAAACATTTTACTCCACATATAAATCTACTACAAAACCAGAAAGTGAAAAAAGTTGATCAATGTCATTGATCTTGTTGTGAAGTTTTAAGAAGAGGAGAATTTGCAACTGGTCTAAGGACAGGAAGATGAGAAAAAAAAGAACATAATGAACTGTGGTGATAACACTTTACACAGTTAAAAAGTATTCAGTGGCTATGGGCAATGCAGAGAGGCAGTGCCAGTAAAACTGCCAGAGCCTCAAGAGAAGTTATTACCAGTTATTAAAACACCCTCCCCCCATGGACCCTAACTTTTTAGACAAGTTCAGTTGCCACCTGTGAAGTTTCATAAAGATCCATGATTGCATGGCAGATAATTTCACACACAACAAATGGTCAAATGCAAATTTCTGATTGAACACTCTTTTGATACAGCAAGTTTTGTCAGAACTAGAGAAATACAATCGAATATCTATGAAAGGGTCAAACACCTGTTCGTTCTTGTCAGGACATCTACAACACAGTTTGGCTCAACTTTAATATCACGGTGAATGTGTAATGATGCCAGACCATTCAATCGATCTTCAGTGGTGGTATTTCAAATACGCTTTCAGTCTTCTGAGAGTTGAAAACGAACGCTCCACTGAGCTCGTTGACACAGGTAGCATGGTAAATATTTTCAACAGTCTAGAAATGGCTGGGAACATTTGTGCATTACACATTGCATATGCATCTATGACATTTTGTGGTCTTTTGTTCCCAAGTGATTTGTACCAACCCCTAAGTTCACCTACTGCAGCTAGTGAAGTGCTGTCAATGTCAGCCTTGTATATATTGACCAAATCTTTAATTTGTTCACATTGTTGTGCTGCAAGTTTTTACCATTCTGTGGAAGATCCTGATGGTAGTAGACACATGAAGTTTGTAATGAGAGTTTTGTGACTGGACAGATGGTCACATATTTGTGAAAGAAAGTGATCAACAAATGGTACAAATACCACAATACGAAAGTACTCCTCAGGGCTAGTTGTGTGTGGGCTAGCACGGTACATTCATTCACAGTATTATTTCTGAGTGATAGGATTAAATCTTTCATTATTTCTGTGTGATGCATCGCAGTACCTAAATCAATGTTCTGTTGCTGCATTAAGTTGCACAGAGGTAAACTAAAGGAAAACAACTTAGCAATGGTAAGTAGAGTGATGATGAATTCTGGCTGTGTTATAGAACACAACAATTGATTGGCTTGTGTGGCAGAATCTCTGTCTTGTCAACCTGATATGGTCTCAAGGGGATCTGCAACCGCATGGATTAATTCTAGAAAGACAATGGCTGAGTCATGCCTCTCAAACCACCAGGTGGGACAGAGACCTCTCAAACGTTTTTTTTTTCAATTCAGGTGTTTTATTCTCCACTAAAAAAGCCAAAATGTGCTCTCGTTTGGGTGTATTGAGAAAGTTTTCAATGCTAAAAATTACTCCCATGCAATTTCGCACAGGAACTTCTTTACAAGCATCAGAAATTGCCACGCTTAGAATGGGCACTGCAGTGTACATAGGGTACAAGTGGAATTTATCAGTTATGTGTCTCTGGACACCATTGAATTTCCCACTCATAGAGGCAGCACCGCAGCACTTTGTCCCCTCCCAGGTGCCATGTCAGTACCAATATTTTGTCAGATTGGTTATGATAACATCAGCCAAGTTTCTGCCTGCCACATCATAAACAGGTATAAATTGCAAAAAATCTTCTCTCATTGCAACAGAGTTGTCATTGGCATGCAAATATCTAACACACAGCGAAAACTGTTCAATGCCTGAAATATCTGTTGTTTCATCAGCTAATATTGAGAAACACTTTGCAGCATTAACCCTGTTGACCAAAGCATCAAGAACATGAGTATTACAGGCACTGATGATTTCATTTTGAATTTGAGGACTCAGATACACAGCATTCCTCTTTGTACTCTTATGGGTTGCTGGAAGCTTGACATCACCCTTTGCCCTTTAGTGCAAAATTGACCGAAAATTCCCATCATTATTGATGGACTCCTCATCAGTTTCACCAACAAACATTGGACCAGAATCATATTTTCTTCTCAAAGCTAAACCCTGTCTTCCACACAGCAATACAGCATCAATAATAGGCATTAAATATTGTCAGTTCTGTTCAATTTCTTGCTTGTAAGTTGCATCAAGTAGCAAGTGCACAGATGAACTTGTGTTTACGACCTGTAGAAAATTTTAGCTTTTTCTTTGCTGTCTTGGTGGTACTGTTTCAATTATTGTGCCTTCAAGTCTTCAACAGCCTTCTTCCAGTTTGTGTATGGAAATTTTACTAGTTGTCCCAATTTCTGGCTTTCAACACCAGCACCATCAGGAGCAAAAAGACAGCAGTACTTGCAGAAAGCACCCTTTGCATGTTGACTGTAGAGTAACCATCTCCACTGTGAAAGCCATCGATGCAGAATGTTTGCATGATTTTTAATACAAAATTAATATAATGAGGAGTCAACTTACCTGTTTACCAATGCTAACATCATCAGAAATGTAATTTCCAATGTCCCAGACTGGACCTGAGGTGATAGTGGCAGCACTGGTAGAAGGCCACGGTGATAACTCTTAACAATTCAGTTGACAATTCTGATTCAACCTGATTGGCTGCAGCAGAATGATCAGGTTCAGCCTCATGAATGGGTTTAAAGAACCCATGCAGTGTCTTTTGCTTTTTCAGGCTTGACACAGTGAATGATTGTTTATTGCAACTTATGTTTGTCATGGTGCTATCCACTGTTTATTTGTGAAGTTTAATTTGAAATCCAGGGAATCTGGAACATACACTGTCCATGATATTTGAATACAGATTGTAGACACTATACATATATTTTGCACTCTCCTGAGTGACTCTATATTTTATATGTTGATGACAGGACTGTAGGCCTACTTTGCTGGGCCTGATGACTTTAAGTTATATGTTATATATATAGTCCTATATATTTATTTATGATTAAAAAAATAAGACAAACAACTCAATGTGCCATTCGGAAATTTGCCAAAAAGGTGGTCTCAGAATGCAAAATTCAGGCTTTTGTTTTATGTTTTTATTTAAAAATTTCCATGGGGGCATGCCTCCAGACCCCCTTAGCATGGTTTCCTCTGCAGCTCATGGCACTTGCATCAAACACTCAAACTAATCCCTCCCCTAATGGCCATTTCCCTGGCTACTCCTCTGGTTATTACACACCATAACTTGAGTTCATATTGAGTAACTACTCCCTAGTTGGTCTTTTGCACAATATAAATATTTTCCTTTTGTATTTTTAAATTTAAAAGTCAAAATAAACATTAAAACTAACAAATTGAGAGAGAGAGAGAAATTTTCAATAAACTTTTCTCCATGAATATCATGGAGTCAAAGTGTTTACTTCTCTGAGTGTAAAGTGATTTTCATATTAACCCTCAAAGCCAGGTCATAATTTACCATGCATATCATGAGGTTTTAGAGACACATTTACAATTTTATTAAATTACATTTTGTTTATGTTATACCAATTAGCATAGGAGAAAACCATAGCTCAAAATTCATATTTTAATACAAGTTTTAAATTCTTAATTTTTAAGACAATACTTGAAAATATCCTGAATTTCCCTAGTGTGAAAAATGTGATATATTTTCTCTAGGTATCCCTTCTCTTATTTTATTCACAATCCCTGCAATAAGTCCAAAATTTAAGGTAAATTACCTCATTATAATAATTGTCATTGCTCAGACAAACCTTAATTTTATAGCTTACAATTTTGTTTGGTTATGGAGCCATAAAATAGAAAATCAGACTCTTCTTGACTCACCTCTTCATGTTAATAATAAAATGATTTATGAGGCAATAATAATGGTATGAATAGTAGTTTAGACACAATTCCAATGGCAATAAAATTTAAATATAAATGTATACTGTTACGAGTTTAACACTACTTAGGATAAACAATCTGAAGTCATTCTAGAAGGGGGAGGAAAAATAATAATTTAGATTTATTTTTCTTTTTTTGGTGGTTAATGATGCTGGTTAAAGTTCGCAAAGTTAGAGTTATACAAAAATAACAAATAGCACAAAGTTTTACTGAAAATAAACATTTGAAATATATTTATGAAGCTTTAGAATTATAAAACGAAATTTGAGATTTTTGAGATGAAGAATGAAAATCAAAAGACTGCAAACAGCTTGACATCATTAAAAACAAGCATTTGATACATTATGGACATTTATTTTTTTTAGTTTATTTAAAATACTTCACTGTAAAATATGCCTTTTGCATGCAAGATTTATAATGTTTACTGAAAGACTGCCAAATGTTGTGAAGATATACATACTACAAAAGGTATCAAAGTCTATAAACACTTTGAATCAAGTACAAAGATGTCATATAGTCACCAAACTGATCAAGTCCCGAGAGATTAAAATACTTCCTTCTTTATTTAAAAACTCAAATTCTCAGTATTATCTAAACTTCTTAAATAAATTTAAAATGTTTTGTTATCATGAAAACAAAATTGGTATTCTTTTTTTACTTCTACATCTAACCAAAAAACAGTTATATGTCACTTTGACTAACCTCATAATCCACACACACACACAAAACCAACTACTATTTTTTCTTTCTACAGCCTACATTCCCATTGTAATATAAAACTGTTTATAGTTTATCCTAAACAGCTTATATCTTGTAACAAGGTACATTTGTTTCTACTTACATTTTATTGTTTCAACCTGTTTTTTGAACCATAACTACTAATAATTTAAGTTATATGTTGTGCACATGTATGTATGAACAATGTGAGCCTCCTTAGTTAATCTGTACAAAGATTAAGCATGGTTGTAGCTGCATGGAAGCCTTCTCCTATGTGTCTTTGGAAAGTTTTATTTTAGCTATTGCAATTTTTTCTTTATCTTACCTAATGTAATAAATTTCTAATTTTTCAATTTTAGTTATTTTATAATAATAAATAAAAATACACAGGAAAAGCAAAACACAATACCTGGATCTTCTGTTCTTCTGCTGTCAATGGAACTAACTCTACTTTATTATCCACTAATGATACTACTACAATAAGTAACATTTACTTAATTAAATAAAGCACCTAAGAACAGAGGGTAATAACATGTAAAAGTAGGCATAGTCTCATAATTATTATACTTTTATAACTATGAGATAAGAGTTAAGCTTAATCAATGAGTTTCCCATGAGAACAAAGTTTGAAGTAGAAGTGAACTTAACAATTCTCTGAAACAACAGAACATAACAGGGTATTTGATACATTAAAAGCTTGGCTCTTAGTTATAAATAATATAGCACTAAACATCAGAGAAAACCATTGCCAATTGTGTAAGACAGGATGTAAACAGAGTGAGCATGGCAACAGGGATCTGATTTTCTATGCTGCTCTGTAACCACATAATATTGAAGGCTGTAAGAATTAATGATTTGCCTAAGTGATAACAATATTACAATGAGTAATTCTTGTTAAATTCTGTACTTCTTGGACATGTGGTAAATAAATTATAGAAGAGAGGATATATAGAAAGAAAATGTCACAATTTTCATACTGGGATAAAACTGAGGTCTTGTAAAAATATTCCTAGTAAAATTACTAATTTAAATCTTATATAATATTAAATTATAATGAGTAATTCTTGTTAAATTCTGTACTTCTTGGACATGTGGTAAATAAATTATAGAAGAGAGGATATATAGAAAGAAAATGTCACACTTTTCATACTGGGATAAAACTGAGGTCTTGTAAAAATATTCCTAGTAAACTACTAATTTAAACATATATATTAAAAATACAATTTATTAACAATATTTTTATGTCATCGCCACTTAAAAGCTATGATAATATGATAGTTTAATTTAACTTTTGAATGTCACTTTTAAAATGCCATAACATGCACACATTGACCAGCCTGTAATGAAAGGGTTAATAATCTGATGCTAAAGATAAGAAAGTTGACACTTTCAAAAGGCAGCATAAATCTTATGCAATTAAGGTAAAGATGAGCAAGCACATTTATTAATCCTTTTGCCATGGGCATTTTTCTTGTATGTCACAAGGTTTTAGTGAGTTACATTCAAAATTTAATTAAACTACTTTTATTTCATGATACACAAATAAATTTAGAAAACAAATATAGCTATTAAACCAAATTTTAATATTGTAAGTTTTAAGTTCTTCATTTTATAAGGGGATATTTAAAAAAAAAAGCTTAAATTTTTGCTAGTATATGAGTATGTGATATTTCCTCTCATGATTCTCTAAGTTATTTAACACCATCCCTGAAAAGTATAAAAATTTAATGTAAATTACCTCATTATAATATTGTTATCACTCAGATAAGAATAAATTTTATAGCCTTCAACCTTATTTGTTGTTACAGAACCATAAACTAGAAAATCAGACCCCTCTTGACACATCCTTTCTTTCAGAAAATGCCAGTATTTTTCTGTGACATTTAATGTTATTTAAAACAAATAGAAACCAATTGTTAATCTATCAAATTACATTGTTTTCCATACACAGAACTGTCAATTTTGCTTTCAG
>NC_134836.1:63740904-63809393 GCF_004210375.1 Tachypleus tridentatus | reverse complement strand
GTCGACACTCTCTAGGATTCACCCACATATGACTTAAGTAAACACGTCGACACTCTAAGGTTCACCCACATGTGACTTAAGGAAACACACGTCGGTACTCTCTGGGTTCACCCACATGTGACTTAAGAAACACACGTCGACATTCCCTAAGGTTCACCCACATGTGACTTAAGGAAACACGTCGACATTCTCTAAGGTTCACCCACATGTGACTTATGAAACATACACGTCGACATTCCCTAAGGTTCACCCACATGTGACTTAAGGAAACACACACGTCGACACTTCTTAAGGTTCACCCACATGTGACTTAAGGAAACACACGTCGACATTCTCTAAGGTTCACCCACATGTGACAAGAAACATACGTCGACATTCCCTGGGTTCACCCACACATGTGACTTAAGGAAACACAAGTCGACACTCTCTAAAGGTTCACCCACATGTGACTTAAGGAAACACACGTCGACATTCTCTAAGGTTCACCCACATGTGACTTAAGGAAACACACGTCGACATTCTCTAAGGTTCACCCACATGTGACTTAAGGAAACACACGTCGACATTCCCTAAGGTTCACCCACATGTGACTTAAGGAAACACGTCGACATTCTCTAAGGTTCACCCACATGATGACTTAAAGGAAACACACACACGTCGACACTCTAAGGTTCACCCACATGTGACTTAAGAAAACACACGTCGACATTTCTTAAGATTCACCCACATGTGACTTAAGGAAACACACGTCGACATTCTCTAAGGTTCACCCACATGTGACTTAAGGAAACACAAGTCGACACTCTCTAAGGTTCACCCACATGTGACTTAAGGAAACACACGTCGACATTCCCTAAGATTCACCCACATGTGACTTAAGTAAACACACGTCGAGACCTCTAAGGTTCACCCACATGTGACTTAAGGAAACACACGTCGACATTCTCTAAGGTTCACCCACATGTGACTTAAGGAAACACAAGTCGACATTCCCTAAGGGTTCACCCACATGTGACTTAAGTAAACACACGTCGACATTCCCTAAGGTTCACCCATATGTGACTTAAGAAACACACGTCGACATTCCCTAAGGTTCACTCACACATGTGACTTAAGGAAACACACGTCGACATTCTCTAAGGTTCACCCACATGTGACTTAAGGAACACCACGTCGACACTCTCCTAAGGTTCACCCACATGTGACTTAAGGAAACACACGTCGACATTCTCTAGGGTTCACCACATGTGACTTAAGGAAACACACGTCGACATTCTCTATGGTTCACCCACATGTGACTTAAGGAAACACACGTCGACATTCCTCTAAGGTTCACCCACATGTGACTTAAGGAAACACACGTCGACATTCCCTAAGGTTCACCCACATGTGACTTAAGTAAACACGTCGACACTCTCTAAGGTTCACCCACATGTGACTTAAGGAAACACACGTCGACACTTCCCTATGGTTCACCCACATGTGACTTAAGGAAACACACGTCGACATTCCCTAAGGTTCACCCACATGTGACTTAAGGAAACACGTCGTCGACATCTCTCTAAGGTTCACCCACATGTGACTTAAGGAAACACACGTCGACATTCTCTAAGGTTCACCCACATGTGACTTAAGGAAACACACGTCGACACTTCCTAAGGTTCACCCACATGTGACTTAAAGAAACACACGTCGACATTCTTAAGGTTCACCCACATGTGACTTAAGTAAGGTTCACCTACATGTGACTTAAGAAAACACAAGTCGACACTCTCTAAGGTTCACCCACATGTGACTTAAGGAAACACACGTCGATGGTTTCCTCCTAAGGTTCACCCACATGTGACTTAAGGAAACACACGTCGATTCTCTAAGGTTCACCCACATGTGACTTAAGGAAACACACGTCGACACTCTAAGGTTCACCCACATGTGACTTAAGGAAACACGTCGACATTCTCTAAGGTTCACCCACATGTGACTTAAGGAAACACACGTCGACATTCCTCTAAGGGTTCACCCACATGTGACTTAAGGAAACACACGTCGACACTTTCTAAGGTTCACCCACATGTGACTTAAGGAAACACACGTCGACACTCTCTAAGGTTCACCCACATGTGACTTAAGGAAACACACGTCGACATTCCCTAAGGTTCACCCACATGTGACTTAAGGAAACACACGACGACTCTCTAAGGTTCACCCACATGTGACTTAAGGAAAACACACGTCGACACTCTATAAGGTTCACCCACATGTGACTTAAGGAAACACACGTCGACATTCTAAGGAAACATGTGACTTAAGTCACGACACACTCTAAGGTTCACCCACATGTGACTTAAGAAACACACGTCGACACTCTCTAAGGTTCACCCACATGTGACTTAAGGAAACACACGTCGACATTCCCTAAGGTTCACCCACATGTGACTTAAAGAAACACGTCGACATTCTCTAAGGTTCACCCACAATGTGACTTAAGGAAACACACGTCGACACTCTCTTAGGTTCACCCACATGTGACTTAAGGAAACACACACGTCGACATTCCCTAAGGTTCACCCACATGGTGACCAAAGGAAACACACGTTCGACACTCTAAGGTTCAATGTACATGTGACTTAAGGAAACACACGACACTCCTCTAAGGTTCACCCACATGTGACTTAAAGAAACACACGTCGACATTCCCTAAGGTTCACCCACATGTGACTTAAGAAACGTACATTCTAAAGTCTCGACAGTCTCTACACCACATGCAGGATCTAAGGAACACACATGTCGACATTCCCTAAGTTCACCCACATGTGACTTAAGGAAACACACGTCGACACTCTTCTCTAAGGTTCACCCACATGTGACTTAAGGAAACACACGTCGACACTCTCTCAAGGTTCACCCACATGTGACTTAAGAAACACGGTCGACACTCTCTAAGGTTCACCCACATGTGACTTAAGGAAACACACGTCGACACTCTCTGAGGTTCACCCACATGTGACTTAAGTAAACACACGTCGACACTCTAAGGTTCACCCACATGTGACTTAAGGAAACACACGTCGACACTCTCTAAGGTTCACCCACATGTGACTTAAGGAAACACACGTCGACACTCTCTAAGGTTCACCCACATGTGACTTAAGGAAACACACGTCGACACTCTCTAAGGTTCACCCACATGTGACTTAAGGAAACACACGTCGACATTCTCTAAGGTTCACCCACATGTGACTTAAGGAAACACACGTCGACATATCTCTAAGGTTCACCCACATGTGACTTAAGGAAACACACGTCGACACTCTCTAAGGTTCACCCACATGTGACTTAAGGAAACACACGTCGACATTTCCCTAAGGTTCACCCACATGTGACTTAAGTAAACACACGTCGACACTCTTTAAGGTTCACCCACATGTGACTTAAGGAAACACACGTCGACACTCCCTAAGGTTCACCCACATGTGACTTAAGGAAACACACGTCGACATTCTCTAAGGTTCACCCACATGTGACTTAAGGAAACACACGTCGACACTCTATAAGGTTCACCCATATGTGACTTAAGGAAACACACGTCGACATTCCATAAGGTTCACCCACATGTGACTTAAGGAAACACACGACACTAAGGTTCACCCACATGTGACTTAAGGAAACACACGTCGACACTCTCTAAGGTTCACCCACATGTGACTTAAGGAAACACACGTCGACACTCTCTAAGGTTCACCCACATGTGACTTAAGTAAACACACGTCGACATTCCCTAAGGTTCACCCACATGTGACTTAAGGAAAACACACGTCGACATTCCCTAAGGTTCACCCACATGTGACTTAAGGAAACACAAGTCGACACTCTAAGGTTCACCCACATGTGACTTAAGGAAACACACGTCGACTAAGGTTCACCCAAGAAACACACGTCGACATTCCCTAAGGTTCACCCACATGTGACTTAAGGAAACACACGTCGACATTCTCTAAGGTTCACCCACATGTGACTTAAGGAAACACACGTCGACACTCTAAGGTTCACCCACATGTGACTTAAGGAAACACACGTCGACATTCCCTAAGGTTCACCCACATGTGACTTAAGGAAACACACGTCGACACTCTCTAAGGTTCACCCACATGTGACTTAAGGAAACACACGTCGACACTCTCTAAGGTTCACCCACATGTGACTTAAGGAAACACACGTCGACATTCTCTAAGGTTCACCCACATGTGACTCTAAGGTTAATGTGGAAACACACGTCGACACTCTCTAAGGTTCACCCACATGTGACTTAAGGAAACACACGTCGACACTCTAAGGTTCACCCACATGTGACTTAAGGAAACACACACGTCGACATTCCCTAAGGTTCACCCACATGTGACTTAAAGGAAACACACGTCGACACATCTCTAAGGTTCACCCACATGTGACTTAAGGAAACACACGTCGACACTCTCTAAGGTTCACCCACATGTGACTTAAGGAAACACACGTCGACATTCTCTCTAAGGTTCACCCACATGTGACTTAAGGAAACACACGTCGACACTTCTAAGGTTCACCCACATGTGACTTAAGGAAACACACGTCGACATTCTCTAAGGTTCACCCACATGTGACTTAAGGAAACACACGTCGACACTCCTCTAAGGTTCACCCACATGTGACTTAAGGAAACACACGTCGACACTCTCTAAGGTTCACCCACATGTGACTTAAGGAAACACACGTCGACATTCTCCTAAGGTTCACCCACATGTGACTTAAGGAAACACACGTCGACATTCCCTAAGGTTCACCCACATGTGACTTAAGGAAACACAAGTCGACATTCTCTAAGGTTCACCCACATGTGACTTCAAGGAAACACACGTCGACACTCTCTAAGGTTCACCCACATGTGACTTAAGGAAACACACGTCGACATTCTCTAAGGTTCACCCACATGTGACTTAAGGAAACACACGTCGACATTCTCTAAGGTTCACCCACATGTGACTTAGAGGAAACACGTCGACACTCTCTAAGGTTCACCCACATGTGACTTAAGACAAACACACGTCGACACTCTCTAAGGTTCACCCACATGTGACTTAAGGAAACACACGTCGACATTCCCTAAGGTTCACCCACATGTGACTTAAGGAAACACACGTCGACACCTCTCTAAGGTTCACCCACATGTGACTTAAGGAAACACACGTCGACACTCCTCTAAGGTTCACCCACATGTGACTTAAGGAAACACACGTCGACACTCTCTAAGGTTCACCCACATGTGACTTAAGGAAACACACGTCGACATTCCCTAAGGTTCACCCACATGTGACTTAAGGAAACACACGTCGACACTCTAAGGTTCACCCACATGTGACTTAAGGAAACACACGTCGACATTCTCTAAGGTTCACCCACATGTGACTTAAGGAAACACAAGTCGACATTCTCTAAGGTTCACCCACATGTGACTTAAGGAAACACACGTCGACACTCTAAGGTTCACCCACATGTGACTTAAGGAAACACACGTCGACACTTCTCTAAGGTTCACCCACATGTGACTTAAAGAAACACACGTCGACATTCCCTAAGGTTCACCCACATGTGACTTAAGGAAACACAAGTCGACATTCCCTAAGGTTCACCCACATGTGACTTAAGGAAACACACGTCGACACTCTCTAAGGTTCACCCACATGTGACTTAAGGAAACACACGTCGACACTCTCTAAGGTTCACCCACATGTGACTTAAGGAAACACACGTCGACATTCTCTAAGGTTCACCCACATGTGACTTAAGGAAACACACGTCGACACTCTCTAAGGTTCACCCACATGTGACTTAAGGAAACACACGTCGACATCTCTCTAAGGTTCACCCACATGTGACTTAAGGAAACACACGTCGACACTCTCTTCCATGTGACTAAGGTTCACCCACATGTGACTTAAGGAAACACACGTCGACACTCTCTAAGGTTCACCCACATGTGACTTAAGGAAACACACGTCGACACTCACCTAAGGTTCACCCACATGTGACTTAAGGAAACAAGTCGACATTCTTAAGGTTCACACGTCGACATTCTCTAAGGTTCACCCACATGTGACTTAAGGAAACACACGTCGACATTCTCTAAGGTTCACCCACATGTGACTTAAGGAAACACAAGTCGACACTCTCTAATGGTTCACCCACATGTGACTTAAGGAAACACACGTCGACAATCTCTAAGGTTCACCCACATGTGACTTAAGGAAACACACGTCGACACTCTCTAAGGTTCACCCACATGTGACTTAAGGAAACACACGTCGACATTCCCTAAGGTTCACCCACATGTGACTTAAGGAAACACACGTCGACATCTCTCTAAGGTTCACCCACATGTGACTTAAGGAAACACACGTCGACACTCTCTAAGGTTCACCCACATGTGACTTAAGGAAACACACGTCGACATTCCCTAAGGTTCACCCACATGTGACTTAAGGAAACACACGTCGACACTCTAAGGTTCACCCACATGTGACTTAAGGAAACACACGTCGACACTCTAAGGTTCACCCACATGTGACTTAAGGAAACACACGTCGACATGACTTAAGGAAACACTCTCTAAGGTTCACCCACATGTGACTTAAGGAAACACACGTCGACACTCTAAGGTTCACCCACATGTGACTTAAGGAAACACACGTCGACATTCTCTAAGGTTCACCCACATGTGACTTAAGGAAACACACGTCGACAGGTTCTCTACATGGTTCACCCACATGTGACTTAAGGAAACACACGTCGACACTCTCTAAGGTTCACCCACATGTGACTTAAGGAAACACACGTCGACATTCCCTAAGGTTCACCCACATGTGACTTAAGGAAACACACGTCGACATTCCCTAAGGTTCACCCACATGTGACTTAAGGAAACACACGTCGACACTCTCTAAGGTTCACCCACATGTGACTTAAGGAAACACACGTCGACACTCTCTAAGGTTCACCCACATGTGACTTAAGGAAACACACGTCGACATTCTCTAAGGTTCACCCACATGTGACTTAAGGAAACACACGTCGACACTCTAAGGTTCACCCACATGTGACTTAAGGAAACACAAGTCGACACATTCTCTAAGGTTCACCCACATGTGACTTAAGGAAACACACTAAGGTTCACCCACATGTGACTTAAGGAAACACACGTCGACACTCTCTAAGGTTCACCCACATGTGACTTAAGGAAACACACGTCGACACTCTCTAAGGTTCACCCACATGTGACTTAAGGAAACACACGTCGACACTCTCTAAGGTTCACCCACATGTGACTTAAGGAAACACACGTCGACACTCTCTAAGGTTCACCCACATGTGACTTAAGGAAACACACGTCGACACTCTCTAAGGTTCACCCACATGTGACTTAAGGAAACACACGTCGACATTCCCTAAGGTTCACCTACATGTGACTTCACCCACATGTGACTTACATGTGAAACACACGTCGACACTCTCTAAGGTTCACCCACATGTGACTTAAGGAAACACACGTCGACATTCCCTAAGGTTCACCCACATGTGACTTAAGGAAACACACGTCGACACTCTAAGGTTCACCCACATGTGACTTAAGGAAACACACGTCGACATTCCCTAAGGTTCACCCACATGTGACTTAAGGTTCACCCACAACTTAAGGAAACACACGTCGACACTCTCTAAGGTTCACCCACATGTGACTTAAGGAAACACACGTCGACACTCTCTAAGGTTCACCCACATGTGACTTAAGGAAACACACGTCGACATTCTCTAAGGTTCACCCACATGTGACTTAAGGAAACACACGTCGACATTCTCTAAGGTTCACCCACATGTGACTTAAGGAAACACACGTCGACACTCTCTAAGGTTCACCCACATGTGACTTAATGTGACTTAAGAAACACACGTCGACATTCTCTAAGGTTCACCCACATGTGACTTAAGGAAACACACGTCGACATTCTCTAAGGTTCACCCACATGTGACTTAAGGAAACACAAGTCGACACTCTCTAAGGTTCACCCACATGTGACTTAAGGAAACACACGTCGACACTCTCTAAGGTTCACCCACATGTGACTTAAGGAAACACACGTCGACATTCCCTAAGGTTCACCCACATGTGACTTAAGGAAACACACGTCGACACTCATGTGACTAAGGTTCACCCACATGTGACTTAAGGAAACACACGTCGACACTCTCTAAGGTTCACCCACATGTGACTTAAGGAAACACACGTCGACAGGTTCACCCACATGTCTTCTCGACAAGGTTCACCCACATGTGACTTAAGGAAACACACGTCGACATTCTCTAAGGTTCACCCACATGTGACTTAAGGAAACACACGTCGACATTCTCTAAGGTTCACCCACATGTGACTTAAGGAAACACACGTCGACACTCTCTAAGGTTCACCCACATGTGACTTAAGGAAACACACGTCGACATTCCTAAGGTTCACCCACATGTGACTTAAGGAAACACACGTCGACATTCTCTAAGGTTCACCCACATGTGACTTAAGGAAACACACGTCGACACTCTCTAAGGTTCACCCACATGTGACTTAAAGGAAACACACGTCGACATTCTCTAAGGTTCACCCACATGTGACTTAAGAAACACACGTCGACACTCTCTAAGGTTCACCCACATGTGACTTAAGGAAACACACGTCGACATTCTCTAAGGTTCACCCACATGTGACTTAAGGAAACACACGTCGACATTCCCTAAGGTTCACCCACATGTGACTTAAGGAAACACACGTCGACACTCTCTAAGGTTCACCCACATGTGACTTAAGGAAACACACGTCGACACTCCCTAAGGTTCACCCACATGTGACTTAAGGAAACACACGTCGACACTCTCTAAGGTTCACCCACATGTGACTTAAGGAAACACACGTCGACACATTCCATGTGACTAAGGTTCACCCACATGTGACTTAAGGAAACACACGTCGACACTCTCTAAGGTTCACCCACATGTGACTTAAGGAAACACACGTCGACATTCTCTAAGGTTCACCCACATGTGACTTAAGGAAACACACGTCGACATTCTCTAAGGTTCACCCACATGTGACTTAAGGAAACACACGTCGACATTCTCTAAGGTTCACCCACATGTGACTTAAGGAAACACACGTCGACACTCTCTAAGGTTCACCCACATGTGACTTAAGGAAACACACGTCGACACTCTCTAAGGTTCACCCACATGTGACTTAAGGAAACACACGTCGACATTCTCTAAGGTTCACCCACATGTGACTTAAGGAAACACACGTCGACACTCTAAGGTTCACCCACATGTGACTTAAGGAAACACACGTCGACACTTCTCGTTCACCCACATGTGACTTAAGGAAACACACGTCGACATTCCTAAGGTTCACCCACATGTGACTTAAGGAAACACACGTCGACTAAGGTTCACCCACATGTGACTTAAGGAAACACACGTCGACACTCTCTAAGGTTCACCCACATGTGACTTAAGGAAACACACGTCGACACTCTCTAAGGTTCACCCACATGTGACTTAAGGAAACACACGTCGACATTCTCTAAGGTTCACCCACATGTGACTTAAGGAAACACACGTCGACACTCTCTAAGGTTCACCCACATGTGACTTAAGGAAACACACGTCGACACTCTCTAAGGTTCACCCACATGTGACTTAAGGAAACACACGTCGACACTCTCTAAGGTTCACCCACATGTGACTTAAGGAAACACACGTCGACATTCTCTAAGGTTCACCCACATGTGACTTAAGGAAACACACGTCGACACTCTCTAAGGTTCACCCACATGTGACTTAAGGAAACACACGTCGACACTCTCTAAGGTTCACCCACATGTGACTTAAGGAAACACACGTCGACACTCTCTAAGGTTCACCCACATGTGACTTAAGGAAACACACGTCGACACTCTCTAAGGTTCACCCACATGTGACTTAAGGAAACACACGTCGACATTCTCTAAGGTTCACCCACATGTGACTTAAGGAAACACACGTCGACACTCTCTAAGGTTCACCCACATGTGACTTAAGGAAACACACGTCGACATTCTCTAAGGTTCACCCACATGTGACTTAAGGAAACACACGTCGACACTCTCTAAGGTTCACCCACATGTGACTTAAGGAAACACACGTCGACATTCTCTAAGGTTCACCCACATGTGACTTAAGGAAACACACGTCGACATTCTCTAAGGTTCACCCACATGTGACTTAAGGAAACACACTAAGGTTCACCCACATGTCGACACGTCTCTAAGGTTCACCCACATGTGACTTAAGGAAACACACGTCGACACTCTCTAAGGTTCACCCACATGTGACTTAAGGAAACACACGTCGACACTCTCTAAGGTTCACCCACATGTGACTTAAGGAAACACACGTCGACATTCTCTAAGGTTCACCCACATGTGACTTAAGGAAACACACGTCGACATTCTCTAAGGTTCACCCACATGTGACTTAAGGAAACACACGTCGACACATCTCTAAGGTTCACCCACATGTGACTTAAGGAAACACACGTCGACATTCTCTAAGGTTCACCCACATGTGACTTAAGGAAACACACGTCGACACTCTCTAAGGTTCACCCACATGTGACTTAAGGAAACACACGTCGACATTCTCTAAGGTTCACCCACATGTGACTTAAGGAAACACACGTCGACACTCTCTAAGGTTCACCCACATGTGACTTAAGGAAACACACGTCGACATTCTCTAAGGTTCACCCACATGTGACTTAAGGAAACACACGTCGACACTCTCTAAGGTTCACCCACATGTGACTTAAGGAAACACACGTCGTCGACATTCTCTAAGGTTCACCCACATGTGACTTAAGGAAACACACGTCGACACTCTCTAAGGTTCACCCACATGTGACGAACACACGTCGACATTCTAAGGTTCACCCACATGTGACTTAAGGAAACACACGTCGACATTCTCTAAGGTTCACCCACATGTGACTTAAGGAAACACACGTCGACATTCTCTAAGGTTCACCCACATGTGACTTAAGAAACACACGTCGACATTCTCTAAGGTTCACCCACATGTGACTTAAGGAAACACACGTCGACACTCTCTAAGGTTCACCCACATGTGACTTAAGGAAACACACGTCGACACTCTCTAAGGTTCACCCACATGTGACTTAAGGAAACACACGTCGTCGACATGTGACTTAAAGAAACACACGTCGACATTCTCTAAGGTTCACCCACATGTGACTTAAGGAAACACACGTCGACACTCTAAGGTTCACCCACATGTGACTCTAAGGAAACACACGTCGACATTCTCTAAGGTTCACCCACATGTGACTTAAGGAAACACACGTCGACACTCTCTAAGGTTCACCCACATGTGACTTAAGGAAACACACGTCGACACTCTCTAAGGTTCACCCACATGTGACTTAAGGAAACACACGTCGACATTCTCTAAGGTTCACCCACATGTGACTTAAGGAAACACACGTCGACATTCTCTAAGGTTCACCCACATGTGACTTAAGGAAACACACGTCGACATTCCCTAAGGTTCACCCACATGTGACTTAAGGAAACACACGTCGACACTCTCTAAGGTTCACCCACATGTGACTTAAGGAAACACACGTCGACACTCTCTAAGGTTCACCCACATGTGACTTAAGGAAACACACGTCGACATTCTCTAAGGTTCACCCACATGTGACTTAAGGAAACACACGTCGACACTCTCTAAGGTTCACCCACATGTGACTTAAGGAAACACACGTCGACATTCTCTAAGGTTCACCCACATGTGACTTAAGGAAACACACGTCGACATTCTCTAAGGTTCACCCACATGTGACTTAAGGAAACACACGTCGACACTCTCTAAGGTTCACCCACATGTGACTTAAGGAAACACACGTCGACATTCTCTAAGGTTCACCCACATGTGACTTAAGGAAACACACGTCGACACTCTCTAAGGTTCACCCACATGTGACTTAAGGAAACACACGTCGACACTCTCTAAGGTTCACCCACATGTGACTTAAGGAAACACACGTCGACATTCTCTAAGGTTCACCCACATGTGACTTAAGGAAACACACGTCGACATTCTCTAAGGTTCACCCACATGTGACTTAAGGAAACACACGTCGACACTCTCTAAGGTTCACCCACATGTGACTTAAGGAAACACACGTCGACACTCTCTAAGGTTCACCCACATGTGACTTAAGGAAACACACGTTCGACATTCTCTAAGGTTCACCCACACTTAAGGAAACACACGTGACTAAGGTTCACCCACAAACACACGTCGACACTCTCTAAGGTTCACCCACATGTGACTTAAGGAAACACACGTCGACATTCTCTAAGGTTCACCCACATGTGACTTAAGGAAACACACGTCGACATTCTCTAAGGTTCACCCACATGTGACTTAAGGAAACACACGTCGACACTCTCTAAGGTTCACCCACATGTGACTTAAGGAAACACACGTCGACATTCTCTAAGGTTCACCCACATGTGACTTAAGGAAACACACGTCGACACTCTCTAAGGTTCACCCACATGTGACTTAAGGAAACACACGTCGACATTCTCTAAGGTTCACCCACATGTGACTAAGGTTCAATGTGAAACACACGTCGACACTCTCTAAGGTTCACCCACATGTGACTTAAGGAAACACACGTCGACACTCTCTAAGGTTCACCCACATGTGACGAAACACACGTCTCTAAGGTTCACCCACATGTGACTTAAGGAAACACACGTCGACACTCTCTAAGGTTCACCCACATGTGACTTAAGGAAACACACGTCGACACTCTCTAAGGTTCACCCACATGTGACTTAAGGAAACACACGTCGACATTCTCTAAGGTTCACCCACATGTGACTTAAGGAAACACACGTCGACAAGGTTCACCCACATGTGACTTAAGGAAACACACGTCTCTAAGGTTCACCCACATGTGACTTAAGGAAACACACGTCGACATTCTCTAAGGTTCACCCACATGTGACTTAAGGAAACACACGTCGACACTCTCTAAGGTTCACCCACATGTGACTTAAGGAAACACACGTCGACACTCTCTAAGGTTCACCCACATGTGACTTAAGGAAACACACGTCGACACTCTCTAAGGTTCACCCACATGTGACTTAAGGAAACACACGTCGACATTCTCTAAGGTTCACCCACATGTGACTTAAGGAAACACACGTCGACACTTCACGTCTAAGGTTCACCCACATGTGACTTAAGGAAACACACGTCGACATTCTCTAAGGTTCACCCACATGTGACTTAAGGAAACACACGAAAGGTTCACCCACATGTGACGAAACACACGTTTCTAAGGTTCACCCACATGTGACTTAAGGAAACACACGTCGACATTCTCTAAGGTTCACCCACATGTGACTTAAGGAAACACACGTCGACACTCTCTAAGGTTCACCCACATGTGACTTAAGGAAACACACGTCGACATTTCTAAGGTTCACCCAATGGTTCACCCACATGTGACTTAAGGAAACACACGTCGACATTCTCTAAGGTTCACCCACATGTGACTTAAGGAAACACACGTCGACACTCTCTAAGGTTCACCCACATGTGACTTAAGGAAACACACGTCGACATTCCCTAAGGTTCACCCACATGTGACTTAAGGAAACACACGTCGACATTCTCTAAGGTTCACCCACATGTGACTTAAGGAAACACACGTCGACACTCTCTAAGGTTCACCCACATGTGACTTAAGGAAACACACGTCGACATTCTCTAAGGTTCACCCACATGTGACTTAAGGAAACACACGTCGACACGTCGACACTCTCTAAGGTTCACCCACATGTGACTTAAGGAAACACACGTCGACACTCTCTAAGGTTCACCCACATGTGACTTAAGGAAACACACGTCGACATTCTCTAAGGTTCACCCACATGTGACTTAAGGAAACACACGTCGACACTCTCTAAGGTTCACCCACATGTGACTTAAGGAAACACACGTCGACACGTCTCTAAGGTTCACCCACATGTGACTTAAGGAAACACACGTCGACACTCTCTAAGGTTCACCCACATGTGACTTAAGGAAACACACGTCGACACTCTCTAAGGTTCACCCACATGTGACTTAAGGAAACACACGTCGACACTCTCTAAGGTTCACCCACATGTGACTTAAGGAAACACACGTCGACACTCCCTAAGGTTCACCCACATGTGACTTAAGGAAACACACGTCGACATTCTCTAAGGTTCACCCACATGTGACTTAAGGAAACACACGTCGACACTCTCTAAGGTTCACCCACATGTGACTTAAGGAAAACACGTCGACACTCTCTAAGGTTCACCCACATGTGACACGTCGACATTCCCTAAGGTTCACCCACATGTGACTTAAGGAAACACACGTCGACATTCTCTAAGGTTCACCCACATGTGACTTAAGGAAACACACGTCGACACTCTCTAAGGTTCACCCACATGTGACTTAAGGAAACACACGTCGACATTCTAAGGTTCACCCACATGTGACTTAAGGAAACACACGTCGACACTCTCTAAGGTTCACCCACATGTGACTTAAGGAAACACACGTCGACATTCCCTAAGGTTCACCCACATGTGACTTAGGAAACACAAGTCGACATTCTCTAAGGTTCACCCACATGTGACTTAAGGAAACACACGTCGACACTCTAAGGTTCACCCACATGTGACTTAAGGAAACACACGTCGACACTCTCTAAGGTTCACCCACATGTGACTTAAGGAAACACACGTCGACATTCTCTAAGGTTCACCCACATGTGACTTAAGGAAACACACGTCGACACTCTCTAAGGTTCACCCACATGTGACTTAAGGAAACACACGTCGACATTCTCTAAGGTTCACCCACATGTGACTTAAGGAAACACACGTCGACACTCTCTAAGGTTCACCCACATGTGACTTAAGGAAACACACGTCGACATTCTCTAAGGTTCACCCACATGTGACTTAAGGAAACACACGTCGACACTCTCTAAGGTTCACCCACATGTGACTTAAGGAAACACACGTCGACATTCTCTAAGGTTCACCCACATGTGACTTAAGGAAACACACGTCGACACTCTAAGGTTCACCCACATGTGACTTAAGGAAACACACGTCGACACTCTCTAAGGTTCACCCACATGTGACTTAAGGAAACAAGTCGACACTCTCTAAGGTTCACCCACATGTGACTTAAGGAAACACACGTCGACACTCTAAGGTTCACCCACATGTGACTTAAGGAAACACACGTCGACATTCTCTAAGGTTCACCCACATGTGACTTAAGGAAACACACGTCGACATTCTCTAAGGTTCACCCACATGTGACACGTCGACACTCTAAGGTTCACCCACATGTGACTTAAGGAAACACACGTCGACACTCTCTAAGGTTCACCCACATGTGACTTAAGGAAACACACGTCGACATTCTCTAAGGTTCACATGTGACTTAAGGAAACACATGTCGACTCTCTAAGGTTCACCCACATGTGACTTAAGGAAACACACGTCGACATTCTCTAAGGTTCACCCACATGTGACTTAAGGAAACACACGTCGACATTCTCTAAGGTTCACCCACATGTGACTTAAGGAAACACACGTCGACACTCTCTAAGGTTCACCCACATGTGACTTAAGGAAACACACGTCGACACTCTCTAAGGTTCACCCACATGTGACTTAAGGAAACACACGTCGACATTCTCTAAGGTTCACCCACATGTGACTTAAGGAAACACACGTCGACATTCTCTAAGGTTCACCCACATGTGACTTAAGGAAACACACGTCGACATTCTAACACACGTCGACTTAAAACACACGTCGACTCTAAGGTTCACCCACATGTGACTTAAGGAAACACACGTCGACATTCCCTAAGGTTCACCCACATGTGACTTAAGGAAACACACGTCGACATTCTCTAAGGTTCACCCACATGTGACTTAAGGAAACACACGTCGACACATGTCTTCTACTCTCTAAGGTTCACCCACATGTGACTTAAGGAAACACACGTCGACATTCTCTAAGGTTCACCCACATGTGACTTAAGGAAACACACGTCGACATTCTCTAAGGTTCACCCACATGTGACTTAAGGAAACACACGTCGACACTCTCTAAGGTTCACCCACATGTGACTTAAGGAAACACACGTCGACACTCTCTAAGGTTCACCCACATGTGACTTAAGGAAACACACGTCGACACTCCTAAGGTTCACCCACATGTGACTTAAGGAAACACAGTCGAAACACACGTCGACACGTCGACTCTAAGGTTCACCCACATGTGACTTAAGGAAAACACACGTCGACATGTCTCTAAGGTTCACCCACATGTGACTTAAGGAAACACACGTCGACACTCTCTAAGGTTCACCCACATGTGACTTAAGGAAACACACGTCGACACTCTCTAAGGTTCACCCACATGTGACTTAAGGAAACACACGTCGACACTCTCTAAGTGTTCACCCACATGTGACTTAAGGAAACACACGTCGACACTCTCTAAGGTTCACCCACATGTGACTTAAGGAAACACACGTCGACATTCTCTAAGGTTCACCCACATGTGACTTAAGGAAACACACGTCGACACTCTCTAAGGTTCACCCACATGTGACTTAAGGAAACACACGTCGACACTCTCTAAGGTTCACCCACATGTGACTTAAGGAAACACACGTCGACATTCCCTAAGGTTCACCCACATGTGACTTAAGGAAAAACACACGTCGACACTCTCTAAGGTTCACCCACATGTGACTTAAGGAAACACACGTCGACATTCTCTAAGGTTCACCCACATGTGACTTAAGGAAACACACGTCGACATTCTCTAAGGTTCACCCACATGTGACTTAAGGAAACACACGTCGACACTCTCTAAGGTTCACCCACATGTGACTTAAGGAAACACACGTCGACACTCTCTAAGGTTCACCCACATGTGACTTAAGGAAACACACGTCGACACTCTAAGGTTCACCCACATGTGACTTAAGGAAACACACGTCGACATTCTCTAAGGTTCACCCACATGTGACTTAAGGAAACACACGTCGACACTCTCTAAGGTTCACCCACATGTGACTTAAGGAAACACACGTCGACATTCTCTAAGGTTCACCCACATGTGACTTAAGGAAACACACGTCGACATTCCCTAAGGTTCACCCACATGTGACTTAAGGAAACACACGTCGACACTCTCTAAGGTTCACCCACATGTGACTTAAGGAAACACACGTCGACATTCTCTAAGGTTCACCCACATGTGACTTAAGGAAACACACGTCGACACTCTCTAAGGTTCACCCACATGTGACTTAAGGAAACACACGTCGACACTCTCTAAGGTTCACCCACATGTGACTTAACGTCGAAAGGTTCACACATGTCGACACGTCGACTCTAAGGTTCACCCACATGTGACTTAAGGAAACACAGTCGAAACACACTAAGGTCGACATGTCTCTAAGGTTCACCCACATGTGACTTAAGGAAACACACGTCGACATTCCCTAAGGTTCACCCACATGTGACTTAAGGAAACACACGTCGACACTCTCTAAGGTTCACCCACATGTGACTTAAGGAAACACACGTCGACACTCTCTAAGGTTCACCCACATGTGACTTAAGGAAACACACGTCGACATTCCCTAAGGTTCACCCACATGTGACTTAAGGAAACACACGTCGACACTCTCTAAGGTTCACCCACATGTGACTTAAGGAAACACAGGACACTCTCTAAGGTTCAAATGTGACTTAAGGAAACACGTCGACATTCCCTAAGGTTCACCCACATGTGACTTAAGGAAACACACGTCGACACTCTAAGGTTCACCCACATGTGACTTAAGGAAACACACGTCGACATTCCCTAAGGTTCACCCACATGTGACTTAAGGAAACACAAGTCGACACTCAATGGTTCACCGACATGTGACTTTAAGGAAACACACGTCGACACTCTCTAAGGTTCACCCACATGTGACTTAAGGAAACACACGTCGACATTCCCTAAGGTTCACCCACATGTGACTTAAGGAAACACACGTCGACATTCTCTAAGGTTCACCCACATGTGACTTAAGGAAACACACGTCGACACTCTCTAAGGTTCACCCACATGTGACTTAAGGAAACACACGTCGACATTCTCTAAGGTTCACCCACATGTGACTTAAGGAAACACACGTCGACACTCTCTAAGGTTCACCCACATGTGACTTAAGGAAACACACGTCGACATTCCCTAAGGTTCACCCACATGTGACTTAAGGAAACACACGTCGACATTCCCTAAGGTTCACCCACATGTGACTTAAGGAAACACACGTCGACACTCTCTAAGGTTCACCCACATGTGACTTAAGGAAACACACGTCGACATTCCTAAGGTTCACCCACATGTGACTTAAGGAAACACACGTCGACACTCTCTAAGGTTCACCCACATGTGACTTAAGGAAACACATGTCGACACTCTCTAAGGTTCACCCACATGTGACTTAAGAAACACACGTCGACATTCCCTAAGGTTCACCCACATGTGACTTAAGGAAACACACGTCGACATTCCTAAGGTTCACCCACATGTGACTTAAGGAAACACACGTCGACACTCTAAGGTTCACCCACATGTGACTTAAGGAAACACACGTCGACACTCTCTAAGGTTCACCCACATGTGACTTAAGTAAACACACGTCGACATTCCTAAGGTTCACCCACATGTGACTTAAGGAAACACACGTCGACATTCTCTAAGGTTCACCCACATGTGACTTAAGGAAACACACGTCGACACTCTCTAAGGTTCACCCACATGTGACTTAAGGAAACACACGTCGACACTCTCTAAGGTTCACCCACATGTGACTTAAGGAAACACACGTCGACACTCTCTAAGGTTCACCCACATGTGACTTAAGGAAACACACGTCGACAATCTCTAAGGTTCACCCACATGTGACTTAAGGAAACACACGTCGACACTCTCTAAGGTTCACCCACATGTGACTTAAGGAAACACACGTCGACATTTCCTAAGGTTCACCCACATGTGACTTAAGGAAACACACGTCGACACTCTCTAAGGTTCACCCACATGTGACTTAAGGAAACACACGTCGACATTCCCTAAGGTTCACCCACATGTGACTTAAGGAAACACACGTCGACACTCTCTAAGGTTCACCCACATGTGACTTAAGGAAACACACGTCGACACTCTCTAAGGTTCACCCACATGTGACTTAAGGAAACACACGTCGACATTCCCTAAGGTTCACCCACATGTGACTTAAGGAAACACACGTCGACACTCTAAGGTTCACCCACATGTGACTTAAGGAAACACACGTCGACACTCTCTAAGGTTCACCCACATGTGACTTAAGTAAACACACGTCGACATTCCCTAAGGTTCACCCACATGTGACTTAAGGAAACACACGTCGACATTCCCTAAGGTTCACCCACATGTGACTTAAGGAAACACAAGTCGACACTCTCTATGGTTCACCCACATGTGACTTAAGGAAACACACGTCGACACTCTCTAAGGTTCACCCACATGTGACTTAAGGAAACACACGTCGACATTCCCTAAGGTTCACCCACATGTGACTTAAGGAAACACACGTCGACACTCTAAGGTTCACCCACATGTGACTTAAGGAAACACACGTCGACACTCTCTAAGGTTCACCCACATGTGACTTAAAGAAACACACGTCGACATTCCCTAAGGTTCACCCACATGTGACTTAAGGAAACACAAGTCGACACTCTCTAAGATTCACCCACATGTGACTTAAGGAAACACACGTCGACACTCTCTAAGGTTCACCCACATGTGACTTAAGGAAACACACGTCGACACTCTCTAAGGTTCACCCACATGTGACTTAAAGAAACACAGGTCGACATTCTCTAAGGTTCACCCACATGTGACTTAAGGAAACACACGTCGACACTCTCTAAGGTTCACCCACATGTGACTTAAGGAAACACAAGTCGACACTCTCTAAGGTTCACCCACATGTGACTTAAGGAAACACACGTCGACACTCTCTAAGGTTCACCCACATGTGACTTAAGGAAACACACGTCGACACTCTCTAAGGTTCACCCACATGTGACTTAAGGAAACACACGTCGACAATCTCTAAGGTTCACCCACATGTGACTTAAGGAAACACACGTCGACACTCTCTAAGGTTCACCCACATGTGACTTAAGGAAACACACGTCGACATTCTCTAAGGTTCACCCACATGTGACTTAAGGAAACACACGTCGACATTCCCTAAGGTTCACCCACATGTGACTTAAGGAAACACACGTCGACACTCTCTAAGGTTCACCCACATGGGACTTAAGGAAACACACGTCGACATTTCCTAAGGTTCAGCCACATGTGACTTAAGTAAACACACGTCGACACTCTTTAAGGATTCACCCACATGTGACTTAAGGAAACACACGTCGACATTCCCTAAGGTTCACCCACATGTGACTTAAGGAAACACACGTCGACACTCTCTAAGGTTCACCCACATGTGACTTAAGGAAACACACGTCGACACTCTCTAAGGTTCACCCATATGTGACTTAAGTAAACACACGTCGACATTCCCTAAGGTTCACCCACATGTGACTTAAGGAAACACACGTCGACATTCCCTAAGGTTCACCCACATGTGACTTAAGGAAACACAAGTCGACACTCTCTATGGTTCACCCACATGTGACTTAAGGAAACACACGTTGACACTCTCTAAGGTTCACCCACCTGTGACTTAAGGAAACACAAGTCGACATTCCCTAAGGTTCACCCACATGTGACTTAAGGAAACACACGTCGACACTCTAAGGTTCACCCACATGTGACTTAAGGAAACACACGTCGACACTCTCTAAGGTTCACCCACATGTGACTTAAAGAAACACAAGTCGACATTCCCTAAAGTTCACCCACATGTGACTTAAGGAAACACAAGTCGACACTCTCTAAGATTCACCCACATGTGACTTAAGGAAACACACGTCGACACTCTCTAAGGTTCACCCACATGTGACTTAAGGAAACACACGTCGACACTCTCTAAGGTTCACACACATGTGACTTAAAGAAACACAGGTCGACATTCTCTAAGGTTCACCCACATGTGACTTAAGGAAACACACGTCGACACTCTCTAAGGTTCACCCACATGTGACTTAAGGAAACACACGTCGACATTCTCTAAGGTTCACCCACATGTGACTTAAGGAAACACACGTCGACATTCCCTAAGGTTCACCCACATGTGACTTAAGGAAACACAAGTCGACACTCTCTAAGGTTCACCCACATGTGACTTAAGTAAACACACGTCGACACTCTAAGGTTCACCCACATGTGACTTAAGGAAACACACGTCGACACTCTCTAAGGTTCACCCACATGTGACTTAAGGAAACACACGTCGACATTCCCTAAGGTTCACCCACATGTGACTTAAGGAAACACACGTCGACACTCTCTAAGGTTCACCCACATGTGACTTAAGGAAACACACGTCGACAATCTCTAAGGTTCACCCACATGTGACTTAAGGAAACACACGTCGACACTCTCTAAGGTTCACCCACATGTGACTTAAGGAAACACACGTCGACATTCTCTAAGGTTCACCCACATGTGACTTAAGGAAACATACGTCGACATTCCCTAAGGTTCACCCACATGTGACTTAAGGAAACACAAGTCGACACTCTCTAAGGTTCACCCACATGTGACTTAAGGAAACACACGTCGACACTCTCTAAGGTTCACCCACATGTGACTTAAGGAAACACACGTCGACATTCTCTAAGGTTCACCCACATGTGACTTAAGGAAACACACGTCGACATTCCCTAAGGTTCACCCACATGTGACTTAAGGAAACACAAGTCGACACTCTCTAAGGTTCACCCACATGTGACTTAAGGAAACACACGTCGACATTTCCTAAGGTTCAGCCACATGTGATTTAAGTAAACACACGTCGACACTCTTTAAGATTCACCCACATGTGACTTAAGGAAACACACGTCGACATTCCATAAGGTTCACCCACATGTGACTTAAGGAAACACACGTCGACACTCTCTAAGGTTCACCCACATGTGACTTAAGTAAACACACGTCGACATTCCCTGAGGTTCACCCACATGTGACTTAAGTAAACACACGTCGACACTCTAAGGTTCACCCACATGTGACTTAAGGAAACACACGTCGACACTCTCTAATGTTCACCCACATGTGACTTAAGGAAACACACGTCGACATTCCCTAAGGTTCACCCACATGTGACTTAAGGAAACACAAGTCGACACTCTCTATGGTTCACCCACATGTGACTTAAGGAAACACACGTTGACACTCTCTAAGGTTCACCCACCTGTGACTTAAGGAAACACAAGTCGACATTCCCTAAGGTTCACCCACATGTGACTTAAGGAAACACACGTCGACACTCTAAGGTTCACCCACATGTGACTTAAGGAACACACGTCGACACTATCTAAGGTTCACCCACATGTGACTTAAAGAAACACAAGTCGACATTCCCTAAGGTTCACCCACATGTGACTTAAGGAAACACAAGTCGACACTCTCTAAGATTCACCCACATGTGACTTAAGGAAACACACGTCGACACTCTCTAAGGTTCACCCACATGTGACTTAAGGAAACACACGTCGACACTCTCTAAGGTTCACCCACATGTGACTTAAAGAAACACACGTCGACATTCTCTAAGGTTCACCCACATGTGACTTAAGGAAACACACGTCGACAATCTCTAAGGTTCACCCACATGTGACTTGAGGAAACACACGTCGACATTCTCTAAGGTTCACCCACATGTGACTTAAGGAAACACACGTCGACATTCCCTAAGGTTCACCCACATGTGATTTAAGGAAACACAAGTCGACACTCTCTAAGGTTCACCCACATGTGACTTAAGGAAACACACGTCGACATTTCCTAAAATCACCCACATGTGACTTAAGTAAACACACGTCGACACTCTTTAAGATTGACCCACATGTGACTTAAGGAAACACACGTCGACATTCCCTAACGTTCACCCACATGTGACTTAAGGAAACACACGTCGACACTCTCTAAGGTTCACCCACATGTGACTTAAGGAAACACACGTCGACATTCCTGAGGTTCACCCACATGTGACTTAAGTAAACACACGTCGACACTCTAAGGTTCACCCACATGTGACTTAAGGAAACACACGTCGACATTCCCTAAGGTTCACCCACATGTGACTTAAGGAAACACACGTCGACACTCTCTAAGGTTCACCCACATGTGACTTAAGGAAACACACGTCGACACTCTATAAGGTTCACCCATATGTGACTTAAGTAAACACACGTCGACATTCCCTAAGGTTCACCCACATGTGACTTAAGGAAAGACACGTCGACATTCCCTAAGGTTCACCCACATGTGACTTAAGGAAACACAAGTCGACACTCTCTATGGTTCACCCACATGTGACTTAAGGAAACACACGTTGACACTCTCTAAGGTTCACCCACCTGTGACTTAAGGAAACACAAGTCGACATTCCCTAAGGTTCACCCACATGTGACTTAAGGAAACACACGTCGACACTCTAAGGTTCACCCACATGTGACTTAAGGAAACACACGTCGACACTCTCTAAGGTTCACCCACATGTGACTTAAGGAAACACACGTCGACATTCTCTAAGGTTCACCCACATGTGACTTAAGGAAACACACGTCGACATTCCCTAAGGTTCACCCACATGTGACTTAAGGAAACACAAGTCGACACTCTCTAAGGTTCACCCACATATGACTTAAGTAAACACACGTCGACACTCTAAGGTTGACCCACATGTGACTTAAGGAAACACACGTCGACACTCTCTAAGGTTCACCCACATGTGACTTAAGGAAACACACGTCGACATTCCCTAAGGTTCACCCACATGTGAGTTAAGGAAACACACGTCGACACTCTCTAAGGTTCACCCACATGTGACTTAAGGAAACACACGTCGACAATCTCTAAGGTTCACCCACATGTGACTTAAGGAAACACACGTCGACACTCTCTAAGGTTCACCCACATGTGACTTAAGGAAACACACGTCGACATTCTCTAAGGTTCACCCACATGTGACTTAAGGAAACATACGTCGACATTCCCTAAGGTTCACCCACATGTGACTTAAGGAAACACAAGTCGACACTCTCTAAGGTTCACCCACATGTGACTTAAGGAAACACACGTCGACACTCTCTAAGGTTCACCCACATGTGACTTAAGGAAACACACGTCGACATTCTCTAAGGTTCACCCACATGTGACTTAAGGAAACACACGTCGACATTCCCTAAGGTTCACCCACATGTGACTTAAGGAAACACAAGTCGACACTCTCTAAGGTTCACCCACATGTGACTTAAGGAAACACACGTCGACATTTCCTAAGGTTCAGCCACATGTGATTTAAGTAAACACACGTCGACACTCTTTAAGATTCACCCACATGTGACTTAAGGAAACACACGTCGACATTCCATAAGGTTCACCCACATGTGACTTAAGGAAACACACGTCGACACTCTCTAAGGTTCACCCACATGTGACTTAAGTAAACACACGTCGACATTCCCTGAGGTTCACCCACATGTGACTTAAGTAAACACACGTCGACACTCTAAGGTTCACCCACATGTGACTTAAGGAAACACACGTCGACACTCTCTAATGTTCACCCACATGTGACTTAAGGAAACACACGTCGACATTCCCTAAGGTTCACCCACATGTGACTTAAGGAAACACAAGTCGACACTCTCTATGGTTCACCCACATGTGACTTAAGGAAACACACGTTGACACTCTCTAAGGTTCACCCACCTGTGACTTAAGGAAACACAAGTCGACATTCCCTAAGGTTCACCCACATGTGACTTAAGGAAACACACGTCGACACTCTAAGGTTCACCCACATGTGACTTAAGGAACACACGTCGACACTATCTAAGGTTCACCCACATGTGACTTAAAGAAACACAAGTCGACATTCCCTAAGGTTCACCCACATGTGACTTAAGGAAACACAAGTCGACACTCTCTAAGATTCACCCACATGTGACTTAAGGAAACACACGTCGACACTCTCTAAGGTTCACCCACATGTGACTTAAGGAAACACACGTCGACACTCTCTAAGGTTCACCCACATGTGACTTAAAGAAACACACGTCGACATTCTCTAAGGTTCACCCACATGTGACTTAAGGAAACACACGTCGACAATCTCTAAGGTTCACCCACATGTGACTTGAGGAAACACACGTCGACATTCTCTAAGGTTCACCCACATGTGACTTAAGGAAACACACGTCGACATTCCCTAAGGTTCACCCACATGTGATTTAAGGAAACACAAGTCGACACTCTCTAAGGTTCACCCACATGTGACTTAAGGAAACACACGTCGACATTTCCTAAAAATCACCCACATGTGACTTAAGTAAACACACGTCGACACTCTTTAAGATTGACCCACATGTGACTTAAGGAAACACACGTCGACATTCCCTAACGTTCACCCACATGTGACTTAAGGAAACACACGTCGACACTCTCTAAGGTTCACCCACATGTGACTTAAGGAAACACACGTCGACATTCCCTGAGGTTCACCCACATGTGACTTAAGTAAACACACGTCGACACTCTAAGGTTCACCCACATGTGACTTAAGGAAACACACGTCGACATTCCCTAAGGTTCTCCCACATGTGACTTAAGGAAACACAAGTCGACACTCTCTATGGTTCACCCACATGTGACCTAAGGAAACACACGTCGACACTCTCTAAGGTTCACCCACATGTGACTTAAGTAAACACACGTCGACATTCCCTAAGGTTCACCCACATGTGACTTAAGTAAACACACGTCGACATTCTCTATGGTACACCCACATGTGACTTAAGGAAACACACGTCGACACTCTCTAAGGTTCACCCACATGTGACTTAAGGAAACACACGTCGACATTCCCTGAGGCTCACCCACATGTGACTTAAGTAAACACACTTCGACACTCTCTAAGATTCACCCACATGTGACTTAAGGAAACACACGTCGACATTCCCTAAGGTTCACCCACATGTGACTTAAGGAAACACACGTCGACATTCCCTAAGGTTCACCCACATGTGACTTAAGGAAACACACGTCGACACTCTCTAATGTTCGCCCGCATGTGACTTAAGGAATCACACGTCGATATTCCATAAGGTTCACCCATATGTGACTTAAGGAAACACACGTCGACACTTTCGAAGGTTCACCCACATGTGACTTAAGGAAACACATGTCGACACTCTCTAAGATTCACCCACATGTGACTTAAGAAAACACACGTCGACATTCCCTAAGGTTCGCCCACATGTGACTTAAGGAAACACACGTCGACATTCCCTGAGGTTCACCCACATGTGACTTAAGGAAACACACGTCGACATTCCCTGAGGTTCACCCACATGTGACTTAAGTAAACACACGTCGACACTCTAAGGTTCACCCACATGTGACTTAAGGAAACACACGTCGACACTCTCTAAGGTTCACCCACATGTGACTTAAGGAAACACACGTCGACATTCCCTAAGGTTCACCCACATGTGACTTAAGGAAACACACGTCGACATTTCCTAAAAATCACCCACATGTGACTTAAGGAAACACACGTTGACACTCTCTAAGGTTCACCCACCTGTGACTTAAGGAAACACAAGTCGACATTCCCTAAGGTTCACCCACATGTGACTTAAGGAAACACACGTCGACACTCTAAGGTTCACCCACATGTGACTTAAGGAAACACACGTCGACACTCTCTAAGGTTCACCCACATGTGACTTAAAGAAACACAAGTCGACATTCCCTAAGGTTCACCCACATGTGACTTAAGGAAACACAAGTCGACACTCTCTAAGATTCACCCACATGTGACTTAAGGAAACACACGTCGACACTCTCTAAGGTTCACCCACATGTGACTTAAGGAAACACACGTCGACACTCTCTAAGGTTCACCCACATGTGACTTAAAGAAACACACGTCGACAATCTCTAAGGTTCACCCACATGTGACTTGAGGAAACACACGTCGACATTCTCTAAGGTTCACCCACATGTGACTTAAGGAAACACACGTCGACACTCTCTAAGGTTCACCCACATGTGACTTAAGGAAACACAAGTCGACACTCTCTAAGGTTCACCCACATGTGACTTAAGGAAACACACGTCGACATTTCCTAAGGTTGACCCACATGTGACTTAAGGAAACACACGTCGACACTCTTTAAGATTCACCCACATGTGACTTAAGGAAACACACGTCGACATTCCCTAACGTTCACCCACATGTGACTTAAGGAAACACACGTCGACACTCTCTAAGGTTCACCCACATGTGACTTAAGGAAACACACGTCGACATTCCCTGAGGTTCACCCACATGTGACTTAAGTAAACACACGTCGACACTCTAAAGTTCACCCACATGTGACTTAAGGAAACACACGTCGACATTCCCTAAGGTTCTCCCACATGTGACTTAAGGAAACACAAGTCGACACTCTCTATGGTTCACCCACATGTGACCTAAGGAAACACACGTCGACACTCTCTAAGGTTCACCCACATGTGACTTAAGTAAACACACGTCGACATTCCCTAAGGTTCACCCACATGTGACTTAAGTAAACACACGTCGACATTCTCTATGGTACACCCACATGTGACTTAAGGAAACACACGTCGACACTCTCTTAGGTTCACCCACATGTGACTTAAGGAAACACACGTCGACATTCCCTGAGGCTCACCCACATGTGACTTAAGTAAACACACTTCGACACTCTCTAAGATTCACCCACATGTGACTTAAGGAAACACACGTCGACATTCCCTAAGGTTCACCCACATGTGACTTAAGGAAACACACGTCGACATTCCATAAGGTTCACCCATATGTGACTTAAGGAAACACACGTCGACACTTTCGAAGGTTCACCCACATGTGACTTAAGGAAACACATGTCGACACTCTCTAAGATTCACCCACATGTGACTTAAGAAAACACACGTCGACATTCCCTAAGGTTCACCCACATGTGACTTAAGGAAACACACGTCGACATTCCCTGAGGTTCACCCACATGTGACTTAAGTAAACACACGTCGACACTCTAAGGTTCACCCACATGTGACCTAAGGAAACACACGTCGACACTCTCTAAGGTTCACCCACATGTGACTTAAGTAAACACACGTCGACATTCCCTAAGGTTCACCCACATGTGACTTAAGTAAACACACGTCGACATTCTCTATGGTTCACCCACATGTGACTTAAGGAAACATACGTCGACACTCTCTAAGGTTCACCCATATGTGACTTAAGTAAACACACGTCGACATTCCCTAAGGTTCACCCACATGTGATTTAAGGAATCACATGTCGACATTCCCTAAGGTACACCCACATGTGACTTAAGGAAACACACGTCGACATACCCTAAGGTACACCCACATGTGACTCAAGGAAACATACGTCGACACTCTTACGGGTTTTGTTCTTTTTCATCATTTTTCGGGTTTGGATAATTAAGTGGTTTGCCCTTCGGTCTAATTACACATATATACTCCACATGAAACTGTGATTCATTTTACAAATATTTTCTTACAATATGTATCATTTTACCTCTTTCTAGTAAGACTTTTGAAACTGAAGGGTTAAGTTAATTTTCAAGAGGTTAATTGTCAAGAATCAGGTTAGTGAGTTGCGGGTCAAACAAGAAGCACGCGCACACCAAAACCCGCGTCCAGTACGGAGTATTTTTACACAACTTGATTATACACAAAATTGGCCCCTCTCAAACTCCTGCATTGCCAAAGATACACTTTAGATAACAGAGACTGTCAGCCGTCAAGACATTGGTAGTTGGCACGTACAAAATAAAAGGAATTCTTAAACCCATGTCGAGACTCAGCCTAATCGAATCGGGCCATATTATTCGTGATTCTCACGCCAGATGTGTTCTTAATTTTCAAACTTCAGCCACCCCCGATCTTTGTCAGGCTGGTTTGCTATTAAAATGTCTACTTTTTTTCCTATTACCAATAGTGACTCGAAACAATAAGTTTTGTGGCCTGCAGGGCTGGTTTTATCTTAAACAATAATCTATAACTCAGATTTCCTTTAAACTTAACTTAACTTTATGTTTGATAACCAAAGTTTGACTCTTAACTTCATTTTTCACACACGTAAACCTATATACACGTGCTCACTTGCTAGCTATATAGGCATAGAAACTGCTTCTATTCCAGTATTATTTGCTGTGTGAGGGGTGTGTGTGTATCTCAATTAAAAAAGATATGATACATATAAATCAAGAACAACTAGGTTGTGAATAAAACGTAAAATAAACTTTATTTGGAGATCCGAACGTTCCGTGTTCGGGATGTCATGTTAACGAACATCTTCTGCCGTGGGTGTGTTATAACTGTGACAGTCAATCCATACTTTTCAAATTACTTTTATTCTCGCCTAGTGTTTAAAATTTTGAATGACTATGTCCGAACCTTAAGAATATATGATCTGGTCGTTTAGTCTTCTGTGTAAATGAAGAACTTTGGTTAAACTTAATATATCACCTGACTGATACTGTAAGTGATCAACTGTTTAATATATCACCTGACTGATACTGTAACTGATCAACTATTTAATATATCACCTGACTGATACTGTAACTGATCATCTGTTTAATATATCACCTGACTGATAGTGTAACTTATCAACTATTTAATATATCACCTGACTGATACTGTAACTGATCATCTGTTTAATATATCACCTGACTGATACTGTAACTGATCAACTGTTTAATATATCACCTGACTGATACTGTAACTGATCAACTGTTTAATATATCACCTGACTGATACTGTAACTGATCAACTATTTAATATATCACCTGACTGATACTGTAACTGATCAACTGTTTAATATATCACCTGACTGATACTGTAACTGATCAACTATTTAATATATCACCTAATTGATACTGTAACTGATCAACTGTTTAATGTATCACCTGACTGATACTGTAAATGATCAACTGTTTAATATATCACCTAACTGATACTGTAACTGATCAACTATTTAATATATCACCTAACTGATACTGTAACTGATCAACTATTTAATATATCTAATTGCTGTGGCTACGTCTCTTAACTTCTCACTCTGAGAGTCGCAGGCTCGAATCCCCATTCACCCAGATATGCTCGCCCTTTCGGCTGTAGAGCCGTTATAAAGTTACAGACAATCCTACTACTCCCTGATAAACAAATAGCCCAAATGTTGGCGGTGGGTGGTGATGACTGGCCGCCTTTTCCTTAGATCTCACTCGTAAAGTAAGAACGGCTAGGGCAGATAGCGTTCGTGTAGCTTTACACGAAATTCAAAATAAACCGAACTAATATGCGCGCGAGTCTTTCTGAAACTGTCGTATCTCCTTACTTCCCCGAAGCACAGTGATATGTCTGCGGACTCACACCGAGAGAAGCTGGCTTTCAATATCCGCTGTTAGTGGAACACAGATAACACATTGTGTAGCTCTGTGCTTAATTTCAAAACAAACAAACAACCAAAGGTTTCTTGCAAATTCCATCAAATCTTGTAATTTGAATGATTTATTTCGATCGCTGAGAACGGTGTATTTGTACATAAAACTATTGTATTGTATTGTATTGTATCGTATTGTATTGTATTGTATTGAATTGAATTGTATTGTATTGTATTGAATTATATTGTATTGTATTGTATTGAATTGTATTGTATTGTATTGAATTGTATTGTATTGTATTGAATTGAATTGTATTGTATTGTATTGAATTAATGTAGTATTTGTAAGAAAGTATAAAAATAAAAATTAGGAAATTATCGATATATTTTCTAAGTTTTCTTGCCCATGAACATCTGTGAATAGAATTATCTCGAAATTTATAATGAAATATAGTACAAAAAATATAGAAGCTAACGCTTTGACTTGTAATCATTTTACTAGTTGTGGAATTTCTGAATAAGTTATAAACACACTGAAAATATTAAATCAAGTTTCTAATTACATGACGAAGCAGTTCTCCATAGAAAGAGGGTTACATTCAGTTTTCCAGTCAAAGACAGTGAGTTATTAAAACACCTGATTCAGCAACTAAAACCTCAGCCACTTTGTAAGTAAACTTACAAGGTCTGTTAAAAAAATACACGGATTGTTTGAATTGCGCGGCTCCAGTTGGTTCCAGGGGAATCCGCTTGGTGTCGCTAGGTTCGCACAGATCAGCTGATTACGACGCCATTTCCCGATTGCAGATATCTTCATTTGTGTAATAGCTACGCGGTTTTAAGTGAAGTGCGATTTTTTTCGTTTGGCGGATTTCAGAATGAATGACCTGAAGGAGCAACGACTTGCCGTAAAATTTTGTGTTAAACTTGGAAACTCTGCGACTAAAACTTTTGCTATGCTTAACACGGCTTACGGTGATGTTGCTATGAAGCGTACGGCATGTTTCAAGTGGTATGAACGTTTTAAGGATGGTCGACAGTCCATTGAAGATGATGAGCGTCCTGGACGTCCTTCCACGTCAACTGACGACCCACACGTCGACAAAATCAACACTCTGGTGCGGGCAAATCGACGTCTGACTGTCAGGAGCTTGCTGAAGAGTGTGGGATATCAGTTGGATCTTGTTACGAGATTTTGACCGAAAATTGAAGATGCGCCACGTTGCTGCGAAATTTGTGCCTCAGAACTCGTGAGTTTTTGGCCAAACATTCGATCACTGTTCTTCCCCACCCCCCTACTCACCTGACCTTGCTCCTTGCGATTTTTTCTTGTTCCCCAAACTCAAAAGACCCTTGAAAGGAAGAAGATTTGAGACGATTCCCGAGATTAAGGCAAATGCGACGAAGGAGCTGGAGGACATTACAAAAGAAGCGTACCAGGACCGTTTCAACAAGTGGAAACACCGTTGGGATAAGTGTGTGCGTTGGGGAGGAGAGTACTTTGAAGGGGACCCAGACCTGTAACTTCTAAATAAAGTACATTTTGTTTTATGACGTCAGTCCGCGTATTTTTTAACAGCCCTCGCATTATTATTACAAAGAAAACTGACTGACAGTTGATAGACATGTCTGGTTTAACATAAGTAATGATGGTCCATAAATGAAACTCATTAGAAATCACGTGAGAACTCGTAACGTTAAAAATCCAGTTTCGACATTAAGAACAAAACGCTAATAAAAACCACAATGACTAAACGTTAATAAAATTATATTTTTATTATCTACAGGATAAAGTTGTTTTACTAAATTTATTGAATGAATAATCAGTTATATTTTATACTTTAAGAAATAATTCCAAGTAAGTGTCTTTTTTCATTTTCAATTTTAAAAAAATAAAAGATATTTTTCAACTAAATTAACAAGGTGTTAATAATAGTATAAGTACACTGTTGTTTTATCATAAGATAATACAACTACACTGTTTTTATCATAAGATAATACAACTACACTGTTATTTTTATCATAAGATAATACAACTACACTGTTTTTATCATAAGATAATACAACTACACTGTTGTTTTTATCATAATATAATACAACTACACTGTTATTTTTCCATAAGATAAAATAATTCAACTACACAGTTGTATTTACCATCAGATAATATAACTACACTGTTATGTCTACCATAAGATTATACAACTATACTGTAGTTTTACCATAAGATAATACAATTATACTGTAGTTTTTATCATAAGATAATACAATTATACTGTAGTTTTTACCATGAGATAATACAACTACACTGTTGTTTCTACCTTAAGATAATACAATTATACTGTAGTTTTACCATAAGATAATACAATTATACTGTAGTTTTACCATAAGATAATGCAATTATACTGTAGTTTTTACCATGAGATAATACAACTACACTGTTGTTTCTACCTTAAGATAATACAACTACACTGTTGTTTCTACCTTAAGATAATACAATTATACTGTAGTTTTACCATAAGATAATACAATTATACTGTAGTTTTACCATAAGATAATACAATTATACTGTAGTTTTACCATAAGATAATACAATTATACTGTAGTTTTACCATGAGATAATACGACTACACTGTTGTTTGTACCATAACATAATACAACTACACTGTTGTTTCTACTATAAGATAATACAACTACACTGTTGTTTCTACCATAAGATAATACGACTACACTATTGTTTGTACCATAACATAATACGACTACACTATTGTTTGTACCATAACATAATACAACTACACTGTTGTTTGTACCATAACATAATACAACTACACTGTTGTTTCTACTATAAGATAATACAACTACACTGTTGTTTGTACCATAATATAATACAAAACGTCGTTGTTTCTTGGAAACCATTTTAAACAATCTACCGTTGAATATGGGAGATGTATTCTACTCATTTTATTTACAAACATCGAAACTCTTAATGAGTTACTGTTGTTGTTGTTGTTGTGCTGTTTTTTTGGGGGGTACATGTTATCTTAGTAACACAAGTGTGCACCCCATATTGTGTAAACTAATTGAATAAAATTACAAATAATATTCATCCAGAACGAATCGAAACGTGTTTGGAGACAATAAAGTCCCTCACCCCCACCCTTGTGGTTACCAAAATCACGCTTGAAAAACTAACTATTAAAAGTTTAAACGAAATCGAACCAAGTTTCATGCGCAGGCCAATCATACGTATGGGATGTTTCCCTAAAATGCAATAGATGGCGAACTTTATGTTATATTTAAAGTCGTGGCTAATGAATGTATTCTTTTCTGCTACAACGAGTATTTTAGCACAACTGTTGTAATATCTTATTTGTTGTAAGAATTTCAAAAATGTTATTCTGTTAATTTTATCGGAAACGCATGATTGCATATCTCTGTGTTTTTAACTCACATTAAATATGTTTTCAGTTAGTATCTAGCTGATTAACTTTCTTCAGTTGAACTGAAGTGACTTCTAGTGGTTGATAAGTGAAATAGATAAAAGGTTGAAAAAAGTGATATTTTGGTCCTGTGTATTGAGGAAGTTTTGTTTGGTTGTTATTAAGCCCAAAACTCCACAATGGGCTCTCTGTGCTGTGCCCACCACGGGTATCGAAACCCGATTTTAGCTTTGTGAACATGTAGAATTATCGCTCATACAGTTCAGCAAATGCACAATTAAAAACAAATAAGATTCAACAGTCGTGATGTTATATCAGATGTATATGTATTTGAATAAAGTAATAAATAATAATAATAAGATAATAAAGTGGTGTCAACTGAGAAACTTAAAAACAATATGGAATAGTTGATTCTCAAAGATTAAAAACTTATCACCACAGAACCAACTGGATGTACATTTACCACTGAACCAACTAGATGTACAATCACCTATGAACCAACTGGATGTACAATCACCTATGAACCAACTGGATGTACAATCACCTATGAACCAACTGGATGTAAATTCACCAATGAACTAACTGGATCTACATCCACCAATCAACGAACCAGATATACACTCACAGCAGAACCAACTGGATGTAAATTCACCAATGAACCAACTAGATGTACACTCATCAGTGAATCAGCTGAATGTACATTCACCATAAATCCAAATACAAATGCTTAAATCTAAAACAAACTAATAGAGGTATGCTTCTATTTACACTGTTACGATTAGTAATATGTCTTTATTTATATTGTTACGATTAGTAATATGTCTTTATTGGTATTGTTACTATTAATACGATGATTTTATTTATGTTGTTAGTATTAATGGTACGTTTTTATTTATCTAACCAACAGAGACATTCCTTGAATCCTCAGAATTGTTCAGTTTCTCATTACTTAAGTATGGACAAACAAGTAATGAGAAACTAAAGTTTTGTTTTTCCAGCTTAAATAATTTATTAAAGGATATTAGATTAAGATTTTCAAAGTTTTATCTGTGTTTCAAAAACAAAATAATTTTATTCGCAGACCCTTTCAGTAACTTTCGCTTCCTGACAACGATGTATTACTATCCTTGAAGCGGATTTTATCGATTCGCTTTTATCAACTATGAAAAAAGGAAAATCCTATTTCTGAAACTGGCTTTATTTTTACAAACTACGATCGTTGTGATTCCAGAGGTAACCAGTCAAAGAATGAGGCACGGCTCAGACATCTGTTTAGTCAGATTGGTTTCATGTTCGGCAGACTCTCTTTATCTCTTCACTCTTGAAGAACTCGTCAAAAAATAAGCACTGGAATTTGCTTTCCTCCTTTAGATCAAAATTTAAAAAAAAAAATCATTTTTATCAACAAAATCCAGTTGCTGACTTTGTTAACTCCAATTACAAACGTGCGTGGCTGTAAAGTATTAAATATTAAGTTATAAGATCAATTTCTTTGTTTGTTTTTAAGCACAGTATGCTTGCTCTGCCCACCATGTGTATCGAAACCCGGTTTTTATAATTATAAGCCTTCAGAGTTATCTCTGACTTTAATGAGACCAAACTCTCATTAAGTGGACATCTGAGAAATGATTGTAGAGCTGTCTCACATATATATATATACTGGTTCCTTTATTATGTCATATATATACTGGTTCCTTTATTATGTCATATGTATATATACTGGTTCCTTTATTATGTCATATATATATACTGGTTCCTTTATTATGACATATATATACTGGTTCCTTTATTATGTCATATATATATATACTGGTTCGTTTATTATGTCATATATATACTGGTTCCTTTATTATGTCATATATATATATACTGGTTCCTTTATTATGTCATATATATATATACTGGTTCCTTTATTATGTCTTATATATATATATATATACTGGTTCCTTTATTATGTCATATATATATACATATATATACTGGTTCCTTTATTATGTCATATATATATACATATATATACTGGTTCCTTTATTATGTCATATATATATATATACTGGTTCCTTTATTATGTCTTCAAATAAATATTTCTTCTAAATTTAATCCGATAATTATGAAAATTCTATATATATATTTATGTACGTTGTTACAAAAATAATTACATAATGGGAAACGATCATCAAAGAAAGAGGAAAACCAGAGCAATCTGAAAGGTTACATGTTCTCGTCCCGTCTATTCTTCTCACTATCACATGTTTTTAAATTAGACTGAAATAAATATTTTGTTAAAAACATCTAAGATTAGTGTTTATTGTTATTATTGTATTATCGTAGAACAAACTTTTACAAACCAGTAACGATATATCAGCTTTGTTAGTTGGAAGTACACTAAACATAACAATTTAATTACTTATAAAAATATATATGTTCAGAGAATGTGGACTTAAAATCTTGTTTATTGTTTATACAAAACCGACCATAACTTAACCCTAATATACCAGCAAGATCACTAAGATTACATGTTCTCGTCCCGTCTATCCTTTTCATTTTGGATTGGATAACATCAAATTTTACCTCCGAAAACTTAGAAAACCCTTTTCAGATCCAGAATAATCAACGATCCAAATAATGTTTTGTTGTGGCGAAGACGTGTGTCTCAACCTTAACGTGTCCTTACATTATTATTAATACAAAACTACTAAAATGCACCTTCTTCCTATTATGGAAACTATTTCAAGTGATATAGAATCCGAATTCAGATTTGGATTCAGACCAAATCTGAACAAAAACTGTTTCATCCTGACGTCCCATCTTATGTAAAAGTTACGTGACCATCGTTCGATCAGTTCTCGAGATATTCACGTGGAAACACAAAGAGAGAAACACGCACGGACTAAATAACAGCACCTCGCACCATGTGGTAAATACTAATAGGCGAGCAGATCTGCGGCAGGAGTGGGGGTTAGTTCGCCCCTCCCCTGTTTACAGGCTTATTACTACAACTTCACCGACGATTTCATACTGTAATAAGTTTAAATATGTTATTGAAAACATCACAGGCATAGATATGTCTCTCATTTAATTTTGATGACAATTGATTCAACATTCAGTTTTTAATAATCTTTCTTTATGTTTTAACTTTAAACTAGTTTAGAGAGTATTCATATAAAGCTCTGTACTATTTAAATGTAAACGTTATTACTTAAAATATATCAACAATATCTAAAACAGTTATTATCCTACAGTTACTTTTCGTGTATAAAACGCGGACTTACAACGCTCAAAACCGGGGTGGACAGAGCATATATACACAATTATATGGTTTTGTGCGTAATTCCAAACAACGAAACCAGAATTCGACATATACTTTTGTTCTGTACAGATCTGGTATCAAAATCTGAGTTATTTAGGTGTCGTTTCGTTCAGTACAGTTCCGGTATCAAAACCTGACTTATTTAGGTGTCGTTTTGTTCAGTACAATTCTGGTATCAAAACCTGACTTATTTAGGTGTCGTTTTGTTCAGTACAATTCTGGTATCAAAACCTGACTTATTTAGGTGTCGTTTTGTTCAGTACAATTCTGGTATCAAAACCTGACTTATTTAGGTGTCGTTTTGTTCAGTGCAGTTCTGGATTCAAAACCTGACTTATTTAGATGTCGTTTTGTTCAGTACAATTCTGGTATCAAAACCTGATTTATTTAGGTGTCGTTTTGTTCAGTGCAGTTTTGGAATCAAAACCTGACTTATTTAGGTGTCGTTTTGTTCAGTACAATTCTGGTATCAAAACCTGACTTATGTAGATGTCTTCTTGTTCAGTACAGTTCTGGTATCAAAACCAGACTTATTTAAATGTCTTTTTGTTCAGCACAGTTCTGGTATCAAAACCCGACTTATTTAGATGTCTCTTTGTTCAGTACACTTCTGGTATCAAAACCTGACTGTTATGAGTTATTTTGATGTGTTTTTTTTTGTTTTTGTTTTTCAGTACAATGTATATATTTTTGTTTGGTTGTTTATTGCACATGTTTTAGTGTTCTATCTGATGGACAGTATTTTAGTATTTTGGTAAGATTATGTGTTGTTTTTTTTCAGTAATTTGTCTCTTTTTAAGCGCTAGGTAAACGTCTTACCAAGAAACTGTTTTTGATTAAGATGCTGTAACAATTAAAAATCAATTATCGATAAGGTTGAACTTACCTGAAACACCTTAAAAATAAACTGTTTGTTGGTATCTTTAAAAGTAACTTTAACCCTAGATCGAACAAGAACAGTTAGCTCTCAGTGTCCGAAATTATTCATAAATTTGCATCTTACTTGAATGTCAGTGAAACGACATAAACAAAAACACGATTCTAGTCCATTTTTGAGGTAGCATGTTTTGTTATACACTCCGTCCACTCAACACTCGAACCATCACTGACCCACTGTGTGTGTGTGGGGGGGGGGAGTGTAGCCTGAAAACAAGTAGGAAAACTTCAGCTAAATAACATACAAGATCCCCTCCACCTACAGGGTCATGGGTAAATCTACAGGCTTACGACTCTAAAAATCGTGTTTCGATAGCTTTGAAGAGCAGATCACAGATAGCCCATTAAGTATATTTGTGCTTAACAACAGCCCAAAATCAAACCAGGCCAAATATTGGCTTACACACCTTTACATAAGCTTTCTGTATTACGTCTGCTGTTCCACACCTGATTTGTGGCCAAAGTTTGAATCTACTTCTAACCGCTTTAAATCACATGTTTGTGAAATCCAATGAACTTCAGTTACTGTCAGTCAGTATTTCCTTTCTTTTAATAATCTGCCTTTGATTTATGTACTTGTTTGTTGTTATACACGAAGCTATATAATGGGCTCTGTGTGCTGTGCCCGCTTCGGATATCGAAACCAACTTTCAGATTCATCCTTCAGCCACAGTGGTGGCGGCTATCTGCCTCTCGTAATTCCTCCTTATTAAATTATTATCTGTGAATAATGAAACAGAATTTGGATCTACGATGTGTTGCAGAAATAACAGATTCGATGGAACGACACTGTCTTATATCACTGATTGTGAAGCTCTCTAGCCCTGTTAGTGACAAGAGGATTGGGTGATATATGTGTTTCTTTAGTCATGCAAACTGTCTTCTTGTTATCTAAAGTGTCACCATGGCTTTAATTACAATGATAAGTTACTTAGTCTTACGTCTTATTAAAATTCTATCTTAACCAGGATTATATCTGACGTCATAATGAACTGTAACAATTGTGTAATTATTTTCTGCCTTCTTAGATTTTCCTGTGTCATGACAGATAGATTAATTATTCAATGCACTTTCTACAGGTATCCACAATAGCGATATCTTATCTTTACTCGTATTTAACTTTGAATAATGTTTATATGTAAACAATATTCCTTTATGAGTGAAGTATTTTATCGGTCATCTTAATCATGTAACATGACCAGTAGAATAACTAAAACGAATTCTGTGACTGTTCAGTCACGTTTTGAGTGTCAACAGATGTTTTTCTGTTTGAATTTATTGGTAATTTGTTGTTTGTTTTGTTCTTGATGCTTTCATTTTCACATTGTTAATTTAGCATATAGACAAAAACAATCAAATTTTTAATGGAACGACTTTGTTATTTACCTTTGTTCCTTGATCTTTTGTTAAAATATTTCTTAAACTTAAGTGTCTTTTATTTTACAGTACAGCTAAAAAGGCTGTTTTGGTGTAAAAGTTTTTACGTTATATTTTGATGTAACAATGATTTATATAAATAGTGTTCCAACTGTCACTATGTTTGTTGTATCCCAGCTAGCCCGAACACCTCTGTACAGAGCGAAACGCGTCGTCAGAAATGGATATGATGAATACAGCATGGTTGAAACGGTATTATTATAGTATTATAAAATCCATGAAGGACTAGATTAAGAATGTTATATTAACTATATATAATAGGCCTAACGGAATCTTTTATGACAAGCATAAATAATTACAAGCTGCTTCTATATTTGTTTTTCGGGGGCTATGCGGGCTGAATGCCCCTAATATTGTAGAGGGAAGACAACTAGTGACTGCCATTTACAGTATCCACACAATATCTCAATTAAAAAACAGAGAAACTGAATATGTTTCATTTTCCATTTCAACAAATTATTTGGTAAACTTACCATGTTGTACATTCGAAGACAAACAAAGCAAGAAATCATTCATGCGCTAACAAATGATGTACTCCACTTGCTGAATTAAAAGTGTGCACACTGAATAATCAGACAGTTGTAGCAATGGTTGTAAACTCTAATTTCTTATTTTATCATGAATGTTTTTTTTTTATATTCTCAGAACACAACCAGAATACATAATTATTTTCAGGTTTTCGTATTTATTAATTCTATAATTTTTGTACACTCATATTTTCGTCCATCAAAACAAATATCAATATAATAAAATTACAGGAATGATGGAGAGCATTTAATAATTTATGAAATTAAAACAACTGTCTTTTAATCAGCGTACAATTTATTTCATGTTGAAGAACTTTATATCGGGTCCCTCAAAAGCCATACGTAAATATTATACTACATGTTGAAGTACTTTCAGTCAGTAAGTAAAACCTTTGTTAAACGATATCTAGGTGCATTAGAAGAACTGAATAATAGTTCCCTCAGTACAATTAGCAGCAATTTACTCTGAATATCATAGTTTACGCTTTTGTACGCTAGATGGCGATTCAAGAAACTACGATTGATTGGTTTTGAATTTCGCTCAAAAGCTACACGCGGACTATCTGAGCTAACCGTCCATAATTTAGCAGTGTAAGACCAAAGGGAAAGCAGCTAATTATCACCACCCACCGTTAACTTTTGGGCCACTCTCTTAATCGACGAATAGTGGGATTCACTAAATAAAAATAACGCCCCCACGGCTGAAAGGGCGAGCATGTTCGGAGTGACCCTCATATTACGAGTTGAGCGCCCCAACCACCTGGTTCTAGGTTGCTGTTGTTTGACGAAACTTGTGTATCTAGATATTTCAGTTAAGTAGTTGTAAAGTAATAGTTATGTCCAGTTGTATTAACAGCAAAGTATGAAAGGACCTATTTACTTGGTTCATTACTTACCAAAGCTTTCTGTACAAGTACAGTACGAATCGTATAATTTGGATCAGCAAGTAAACGCTCTAGATTGATACTTCTGTTAATATAAAAACGTAAGAAGTTAGAAACGCGTCAATCATTTGCCATAGGCCATAGTTTGTGCTGGTTTATTATATATTTAATTCAATACGTTTTAAACATAAGACCTTCGGTGATGTTTATAGCTGTTACATGAAATTACATACACAAGTATAATATGTTTTTTTATTGATTTCTGAATTTAACTTTAGAGATGAGTCAGTAATACATTTTTAATTTTCGAGAAAACAAGAAACAAATTTTACAAAAACACGAGGGGGAATTATTATCAATTGTTCTACTAAATGGATGTGATTGGTGGATTAGACGCTAATTAATTGATGAATCTAGCCATGTGAAAAAGGGACCATTCATTCATTACGTTTGTTTCTGAATATTTTTACAAAGCTACACGAAGAGCTGTCTATCTACCCATAGCCGGTCCCAAGTTTTGACGACAGAGAAGGTGACTAGTGGACAATACACACCATAAACGTTCTGGCTACTATTTTCCACAAGAATAATATAATTTGACCTTCATTCTTACAGAGCATTCACAGTGCCAGAAGTGCGGCTCGCGTTTTTACGGCAACGGATAGCGAACAGTAAACTCTGGGATTCGAGAATCGAATTCTATCGTTTAAGGGTTCTTATACAAAACAGGTCTGACGCACAATATGTTTATACCTTCCATTATTATGTTCTTTATGTTTTAATAACGCAGTTCGGAAGTAGAAAACACAATATAGTTTACGAAATCTAAATTAAAGATAATTTTAAAAAATGGAATATAAAAACTAATATAAATGTTATTAAACTACAAACTAACATAAATGTTATTAAACTACAACTTTTAACACACTGATTTTCCTCTTTGTAGTTACACATAAAGCTACACAGTGTATTATTTGTGCTCTGCCCACCACACTTATTAAAACCCAGTTCAAATTGTTAAATAAAAACTGGATTTCAATCCTCGAAGTGGGTAGAGCTTAGATAGAACATCGCAGAGTTTGTACTTAACAACAAACACATTGTTATGTAGACACATTTCTATTATGTTTTCTTTGACAACAAAATATGTAAGGAGTTTGGTTTAATCTGACAGTCTAATCGTTTGTTTTTTACTTTCCAGGTGGAAAATGTATAACATTATCTCATAAAACTTCATATATAACTCAAACCCTTCAAGTAGTCGTGAAAAGATATATCAAACTGAAATAATATGTTTCACGATACAGAAAGAAAACTAAATATTAAAACTAACAGAGTCGGGACTAGTCACTAGGGCAAAAGAATTGACGATTTTAAAGAGAGAAAGTGGGAGGAATCTAATAATTAATCATTCTCAAAACGTCTATGTTCTGTAATGTGCTGACACAAGGGTAGGCAAACAATAAGAATCAGATTCCTATACAAGAAATTCTGTAAACGTAAATAAGAAATTGAAAAATAAAACTTAATTACTGCTAGTCAATCGGCACCATAAACTTAAAATAGAAACAAAGACAAGATTCTGTGTTTTACCTTGTGAGAAGTAACAACAATATATTTAGTAGAATAAACTTAAAACAGAAACAACTAGAGGATTCTGTGTTTTACCTTGTGAGAAGTAACAATAATATATTTAGTAGAATAAACTTACAACAGAAACAAGGAGAGGATTCTGTGTTTTACCTTGTGAGAAGTAACAACAATATATTTAGTAGAATAAACTTAAAACAGAAACAACTAGAGAATTCTGTGTTTTACCTTGTGAGAAGTAACAATAATATATTTAGTAGAATAAACTTAAAACAGAAACAAGAAGAGGATTCTGTGTTTTACCTTGTGAAAAGAACAACAGTATATTTAGTAGAATAAACTTACAACAGAAACAACTAGAGGATTCTGTGTTTTACCTTGTGAAAAGAACAACAGTATATTTAGTTGAATAAACTTAAAGCAGAAACAAGGAGAGGATTCTGTGTTTTACCTTGTGAGAAGTAACAACAATATATTTAGTAGAATAAACTTAAAACAGAAACAACAAGAGGATTCTGTGTTTTACCTTGTGAGAAGTAACTTCTTACTCTTGAACAGGGCTAGCCTGTGTATTTAAAATTCATCCATTAATAAATAAAAATATGTATGTATTATTACTGATTCGTCAGGTTTTATAACCATTTTATACAATTTTTTGATATCGACTGATGTACTCAATTATATATATTATTCAAAGCGTAAAATAATTTGGCACTAAAGTTTGTTGAAAACGACCTGAATATTCTAGGATTATTTAAATAAATATTATATATTGATTTAGTGGAAAGTTTCATAATGAGAAATTATCACGACACTTATGATGTAGAGTAAGTTTTATTTATTTAAAAAGGCATAAGATAAACGTTTTAAATTCATGTAGTCTTGAGACTCCATTAAAATTATATTGTAAAATTCATGTAGTCTTGAGACACCATTAAAATTATATTGTAAAATTGAACAACAATTAACGAAACTGAACAAGCAAGGAAAGTGATTTTAAGAAAAGGAGTTAGAACCAGAAAACATGAATATTAGATGTAACATGAATATTAGAGTAAAAATAAAAGAAAATGTTGGATGAAGGCGTCGTGTTATTCACGATTCGAGACTTGTGTTTGTTTGTGGAGGTTTTTCACCAGTAATTCTAGATCAGTGTTAACATTGTATAGGATAGCAAGAGATGAAACATCTGTGATACAGGCTGTTTATCGAACTCAATATATCTTATTTCTGTATCCTGTGAACTTGGGTTTCGATCCCACGACGGCACAGCACACATAGCCCAATGTGCAATGTCGTGTTTAATAAACTAACAAAAATCGGTGACTCAGCGATAAATCTTCAGAATTGTAGTGCGAGAAATTTGGTTTTGTTACCCACGATTGGTGTAGCATCGTAAGATTATAACACATTATTGAAATTGTTGTATTTGGTTGAAACGTTATCCATATGAATTATTTAAAAGTGTTGTTTTTTTTTCCATCTCTCCTTCTATGTATTACCCATTGGAGGACATTCCTCTATTGAAATGCATGTTTCATAAATGAATTACAAAACTTACTTTTAGCAAATGACGGGTTTTACATCGACCAAGATCTTGACAGAATACCTTCCAGTTTTATAGACATTTGTGTGATACGTGTAGAAGTGTTTACAAGAAGTGATAACCTGTTTTATAGACATTTGTGTGATACGTATAGAAGTGCTTACAAGAACTGATAACCTGTTCTATAAACATTTGTGTGATACGTGTAGAAGTGCTTACAAGAACTGATAACCTGTTTTATAAACATTTGTGTGATACGTATAGAAGTGTTTACAAGAAGTGATAACCTGTTTTATAGACATTTGTGTGATACGTATAGAAATGCTTACAAGAACTGATAACCTGTTCTATAAACATTTGTGTGATACGTGTAGAAGTGCTTACAAGAACTGATAACCTGTTCTATAAACATTTGTGTGATACGTGTAGAAGTGCTTACAAGAACTGATAACCTGTTTTATAAACATTTGTGTGATACGTATAGAAGTGCTTACAAGAACTGATAACCTGTTTTATAAACATTTTTGTGATACGTGTAAAAGTGCTTACAAGAACTGATAACCTGTTTTATAAACATTTGTGTGATACGTGTAGAAGTGCTTACAAGAACTGATAACCTGTTTTATAAACATTTGTGTGATACGTGTAGAAGTGATTACAAGAACTGATAAATGTATCTCCACTTTACATAACTTATTAAACAGCTTCATTTCTAGTGGCATTAAAAACATATTTTTTTTTACAATACAAGTTTACTGGGAGGCTCAAGGATAAAAAAAAATAGAATGGGACTTTCCTAAAAACTGTTACGAACTGTTGCATTTTAAAAGTATTTCTTTCTGAAAAACAAACTGCCTGTTAAGAAACATTTACATTTGTGCCTAAGACAAAATTCTGATTCTAGAACACATTGTTTTGTCCTGAACACGTGACATATTATCCTTGTTTTGAAATGACATCACTTTCGTTGTGGTTCTCATCAGAATAGGAATCGAGCGTGTGTGTGTGAGTACTGTTATACCAAAACCACATTGGGTTATCTACTGTATTCACCTACAGGAACTGAACTCCTACGTGTGTGAGAACTGTTATACCAAAACCACATCGGGTTATCTACTGTATTCACCTACAGGAACTGAACTCCTAACATAAGTGTTGTTAATCGGTGGACTTAACACTGTCCCATCAGGGTATTTAAACTCAAGTCTGATTAGAGTTGATATATACGGTGGGCATCAGGGTATTTAAACCCAAATCTGATTAATGTTGATATATACGGGTGACATCAGGGTATTTAAACCCAAGTCTGATTAATGTTGATATATACGGTGGGCATCAGGGTATTTAAACCCAAGTCTGATTAATGTTGATATATACGGAAGGCATCAGGGTATTTAAACCCAATTCTGATTAAAGTTGATATATACGGAAGGCATCAGGGTATTTAAACCCAAGTCGGATTAATGTTGATATATACGGGGACATCAGGGTATTTAAACACAAGTCTGATTAGAGTTGATATATACGGGGGCATCAGGGTATTTAAACCCAATTCTGATTAATGTTGATATATACGGGGGACATCAGGGTATTTAAACCCAAGTATGATTAAAGTTGATATATTCGGGGAGCATCAGGGTATTTAAACACAAGTATGATTAATGTTGTTATATACTGGGGACATCAGGGTATTTAAACCCAAGTCTGATTAAAGTTGATATATACGGGGACATCAGGGTATTTAAACCCAAGTCTCATTAATGTTGATATATACGGGGAGCATCAGGGTATTTAAACCCAAATCTGATTAATGTTGATATATATGGGGACATCAGGGTATTTAAACCGATGTCTGATTAATGTTGATATATACGGGGAGCATCAGGGTATTTAAACCCAAGTCTGATTAAATCTGATATATACGGGGGACATCAGGGTATTTAAACCCAAGTTTGATTAATGTTGATATATACGGGGAGCATCAGGGTATTCAAACCAAGTCTGATTAAAGTTGATATATCCGGGTGCATCAGGGTATTTAAACCCAAGTCTGATTAATATTGATATATACGGGGTCATCAGGGTATTTAAACCCAAGTCTAAATTAATGTTGATATACACGGGGGCACCAGGGTATTTAAACCCAAGTCTGATTAATGTTGATATATACTGGGAGCATCAGGGTATTTAAACCCAAGTCTGATTAATGTTGATATATACGGGGAGCATCAGTGTATTTAAACCCAAGTCTGATTAATGTTGATATATACGGGGACATCAGGGTATTTAAACCCAAGTCTGATTAATGTTGATATATACGGGAGGCATCAGGGTATTTAAACCCAATTCTGATTAATGTTGATATATACGGGGACATCAGGGTATTTAAACCCAAGTCTGATTAATGTTGATATATACGGGGAGCATCAGGGTATTTAAACCCAAGTCTGATTAATGTTGATATATACGGGTGCATCAGGGTATTTAAAACCAAGTCTGATTAATGTTGATAAATACGGGGGACATCAGGGTATTTAAACCCAAGTCTGATTATATTGATATATACGGGGTCATCAGGGTATTTAAACCCAAGTCTGATTAATGTTGATATATACGGGGGCATCAGGGTATTTAAACCCAAGTCTGATTAATGTTGATATATACGGGGGACATCAGGGTATTTAAACCCAAGTCTGATTAAATGTTGATATATACGGTGTACATCAGGGTATTTAAACCCAAGTCTGATTAATGTTGATATATACGGGGAGCATCAGGGTATTTAAACCCAAGTCTCATTAATGTTGATATATACGGGGAGCATCAGGGTATTCAAACCAAGTCTGATTAAATGTTGATATATACGGGGGACATCAGGGTATTTAAAACCAAGTCTGATTAATGTTGATATATACGGGGACATCAGGGTATTTAAACCCAAGTCTGATTAATGTTGATATATACGGGGACATCAGGGTATTTAAACCCAAGTCTGATTAATGTTGATATATACGGGGGGCATCAGGGTATTTAAACCCAAGTCTGATTAATGTTGATATATACGGGAGGCATCAGGGTATTTAAACCCAAGTCTGATTAATGTTGATATATACGGGGACATCAGGGTATTTAAACCCAAGTCTGATTAATGTTGATATATACGGGGAGCATCAGGGTATTTAAACCCAAGTCTGATTAAAGTTGATATATACGGGTGCATCAGGGTATTTAAACCCAAGTCTGATTAATGTTGATATATACGGGGACATCAGGGTATTTAAACCCAAGTCTGATTAATGTTGATATATACGGGTCATCAGGGTATTTAAACCCAAGTCTGATTAATGTTGATATATACGGGGACATCAGGGTATTTAAACCCAAGTCTGATTAATGTTGATATATACGGGGCCATCAGGGTATTTAAACCCAATTCTGATTAATGTTGATATATACGGGGGGCATCAGGGTATTTAAACCCAAGTCTGATTAATGTTGATATATACGGGGGCATCAGGGTATTTAAACCCAAGTCTGATTAATGTTGATATATACGGGGCCATCAGGGTATTTAAACCCAAGTCTGATTAATGTTGATATATACGGGGGCATCAGGGTATTTAAACCCAAGTCTGATTAATGTTGATATATACGGGGGCATCAGGGTATTTAAACCCAAGTCTGATTAATGTTGATATATACGGGGACATCAGGGTATTTAAACCCAAGTCTGATTAATGTTGATATATACATCAATTTCTTGTTATTTAAACCCAAGTCTGATTATAGTTCATATATTCGGGGAGCATCAGGGTATTTAAACCGAAGTATGATTAAAGATGATATATATGGGAGCATCAGGGTATTTAAACCCAAGTCTGATTAATGTTGATATATACGGGGAGCATCAGGGTATTTAAACCCAAGTCTGATTAATGTTGATATATACGGGGGACATCAGGGTATTTAAACCCAAGTCTGATTAATGTTGATATATACGGGAAACATCAGGGTATTTAAACCCAAGTCTGATTAAAGTTGATATATACGGGGGACATCAGGGTATTTAAACCCAAGTCTGATTAATGTTGATATATACGGGGAGCATCAGGGTATTTAAACCCAAGTCTGATTAATGTTGATATATACGGGGACATCAGGGTATTTAAACCCAAGTCTGATTAATGTTGATATATACGGGGACATCAGGGTATTTAAACCCAAGTCTGATTAATGTTGATATATACGGGGAGCATCAGGGTATTTAAACCCAAGTCTGATTAATGTTGATATATACGGGGAGCATCAGGGTATTTAAACCCAAGTCTGATTAATGTTGATATATACGGGGACATCAGGGTATTTAAACCCAAGTCTGATTAATGTTGATATATACGGGGACATCAGGGTATTTAAACCCAAGTCTGATTAATGTTGATATATACGGGAAGCATCAGGGTATTTAAACCCAAGTCTGATTAATGTTGATATATACGGGGAGCATCAGGGTATTTAAACCCAAGTCTGATTAAAGTTGATATATACGGGGACATCAGGGTATTTAAACCCAAGTCTGATTAATGTTGATATATACGGGGAGCATCAGGGTATTTAAACCCAAGTGTGATTAATGTTCATATTTACGGGGGACATCAGGGTATTTAAACCCAAGTCTGATTAATGTTGATATATACGGGGACCATCAGGGTATTTAAACCCAAGTCTGATTAATGTTGATATATACGGGGACATCAGGGTATTTAAACCCAAGTCTGATTAATGTTGATATATACGGGGACATCAGGGTATTTAAACCCAAGTCTGATTAATGTTGATATATACGGGGAGCATCAGGGTATTTAAACCCAAGTCTGATTAATGTTGATATATACGGGGACATCAGGGTATTTAAACCCAAGTCTGATTAATGTTGATATATACGGGGACATCAGGGTATTTAAACCCAAGTCTGATTAATGTTGATATATACGGGGAGCATTAGGGTATTTAAACCCAAGTCTGATTAATGTTGATATATACGGGGACATCAGGGTATTTAAACCCAAGTCTGATTAATGTTGATATATACGGGGGACATCAGGGTATTTAAACCCAAGTCTGATTAATGTTGATATATACGGGGGCATCAGGGTATTTAAACCCAAGTCTGATTAATGTTGATATATACGGGGGCATCAGGGTATTTAAACCCAAGTCTGATTAATGTTGATATATACGGGGACATCAGGGTATTTAAACCCAAGTCTGATTAATGTTGATATATACGGGGGCATCAGGGTATTTAAACCCAAGTCTGATTAATGTTGATATATACGGGGGCATCAGGGTATTTAAACCCAAGTCTGATTAATGTTGATATATACGGGGAGCATCAGGGTATTTAAACCCAAGTCTGATTAATGTTGATATATACGGGGCATCAGGGTATTTAAACCCAAGTCTGATTAATGTTGATATATACGGGGAGCATCAGGGTATTTAAACCCAAGTCTGATTAATGTTGATATATACGGGGGACATCAGGGTATTTAAACCCAAGTCTGATTAATGTTGATATATACGGGAAACATCAGGGTATTTAAACCCAAGTCTGATTAATGTTGATATATACGGGGACATCAGGGTATTTAAACCCAAGTCTGATTAATGTTGATATATACGGGGAGCATCAGGGTATTTAAACCCAAGTCTGATTAATGTTGATATATACGGGGACATCAGGGTATTTAAACCCAAGTCTGATTAATGTTGATATATACGGGGGACATCAGGGTATTTAAACCCAAGTCTGATTAATGTTGATATATACGGGGAGCATCAGGGTATTTAAACCCAAGTCTGATTAATGTTGATATATACGGGGAGCATCAGGGTATTTAAACCCAAGTCTGATTAATGTTGATATATACGGGGACATCAGGGTATTTAAACCCAAGTCTGATTAAAGTTGATATATACGGGGACATCAGGGTATTTAAACCCAAGTCTGATTAATGTTGATATATACGGGAAGCATCAGGGTATTTAAACCCAAGTCTGATTAATGTTGATATATATGGGGAGCATCAGGGTATTTAAACCCAAGTCTGATTAATGTTGATATATACGGGGACATCAGGGTATTTAAACCCAAGTCTGATTAATGTTGATATATACGGGGAGCATCAGGGTATTTAAACCCAAGTCTGATTAATGTTGATATATACGGGGGACATCAGGGTATTTAAACCCAAGTCTGATTAATGTTGATATATACGGGGACATCAGGGTATTTAAACCCAAGTCTGATTAATGTTGATATATACGGGGACATCAGGGTATTTAAACCCAAGTCTGATTAATGTTGATATATACGGGGGAGCATCAGGGTATTTAAACCCAAGTCTGATTAATGTTGATATATACGGGGACATCAGGGTATTTAAACCCAAGTCTGATTAATGTTGATATATACGGGGAGCATCAGGGTATTTAAACCCAAGTCTGATTAATGTTGATATATACGGGGACATCAGGGTATTTAAACCCAAGTCTGATTAATGTTGATATATACGGGGGCATCAGGGTATTTAAACCCAAGTCTGATTAATGTTGATATATACGGGGACATCAGGGTATTTAAACCCAAGTCTGATTAATGTTGATATATACGGGGGACATCAGGGTATTTAAACCCAAGTCTGATTAATGTTGATATATACGGGGAGCATCAGGGTATTTAAACCCAAGTCTGATTAATGTTGATATATACGGGGGCATCAGGGTATTTAAACCCAAGTCTGATTAATGTTGATATATACGGGGACATCAGGGTATTTAAACCCAAGTCTGATTAATGTTGATATATACGGGGGCATCAGGGTATTTAAACCCAAGTCTGATTAATGTTGATATATACGGGGACATCAGGGTATTTAAACCCAAGTCTGATTAATGTTGATATATACGGGGAGCATCAGGGTATTTAAACCCAAGTCTGATTAATGTTGATATATACGGGGGCATCAGGGTATTTAAACCCAAGTCTGATTAATGTTGATATATACGGGGACATCAGGGTATTTAAACCCAAGTCTGATTAATGTTGATATATACGGGGACATCAGGGTATTTAAACCCAAGTCTGATTAATGTTGATATATACGGGGGCATCAGGGTATTTAAACCCAAGTCTGATTAATGTTGATATATACGGGGAGCATCAGGGTATTTAAACCCAAGTCTGATTAATGTTGATATATACGGGGACATCAGGGTATTTAAACCCAAGTCTGATTAATGTTGATATATACGGGGAGCATCAGGGTATTTAAACCCAAGTCTGATTAATGTTGATATATACGGGGAGCATCAGGGTATTTAAACCAAGTCTGATTAATGTTGATATATACGGGGACATCAGGGTATTTAAACCCAAGTCTGATTAATGTTGATATATACGGGGGACATCAGGGTATTTAAACCCAAGTCTGATTAATGTTGATATATACGGGGACATCAGGGTATTTAAACCCAAGTCTGATTAATGTTGATATATACGGGGGCATCAGGGTATTTAAACCCAAGTCTGATTAATGTTGATATATACGGGGGCATCAGGGTATTTAAACCCAAGTCTGATTAATGTTGATATATATACGGGGACATCAGGGTATTTAAACCCAAGTCTGATTAATGTTGATATATACGGGGAGCATCAGGGTATTTAAACCCAAGTCTGATTAATGTTGATATATACGGGGACATCAGGGTATTTAAACCCAAGTCTGATTAATGTTGATATATACGGGGACATCAGGGTATTTAAACCCAAGTCTGATTAATGTTGATATATACGGGGACATCAGGGTATTTAAACCCAAGTCTGATTAATGTTGATATATACGGGGACATCAGGGTATTTAAACCCAAGTCTGATTAATGTTGATATATACGGGGGCATCAGGGTATTTAAACCCAAGTCTGATTAATGTTGATATATACGGGGACATCAGGGTATTTAAACCCAAGTCTGATTAATGTTGATATATACGGGGGGCATCAGGGTATTTAAACCCAAGTCTGATTAATGTTGATATATACGGGGGCATCAGGGTATTTAAACCCAAGTCTGATTAATGTTGATATATACGGGGGCATCAGGGTATTTAAACCCAAGTCTGATTAATGTTGATATATACGGGGGCATCAGGGTATTTAAACCCAAGTCTGATTAATGTTGATATATACGGGGGCATCAGGGTATTTAAACCCAAGTCTGATTAATGTTGATATATACGGGGACATCAGGGTATTTAAACCCAAGTCTGATTAATGTTGATATATACGGGGGGCATCAGGGTATTTAAACCCAAGTCTGATTAATGTTGATATATACGGGGAGCATCAGGGTATTTAAACCCAAGTCTGATTAATGTTGATATATACGGGGAGCATCAGGGTATTTAAACCCAAGTCTGATTAATGTTGATATATACGGGGAGCATCAGGGTATTTAAACCCAAGTCTGATTAATGTTGATATATACGGGGACATCAGGGTATTTAAACCCAAGTCTGATTAATGTTGATATATACGGGGACATCAGGGTATTTAAACCCAAGTCTGATTAATGTTGATATATACGGGGGACATCAGGGTATTTAAACCCAAGTCTGATTAATGTTGATATATACGGGGAGCATCAGGGTATTTAAACCCAAGTCTGATTAAATCTGATATATACGGGGACATCAGGGTATTTAAACCCAAGTATGATTAATGTTGATATATACGGGGACATCAGGGTATTTAAACCCAAGTCTGATTAATGTTGATATATACGGGGAGCATCAGGGTATTTAAACCCAAGTCTGATTAATGTTGATATATACGGGGAGCATCAGGGTATTTAAACACAAGTATGATTAATGTTGTTATATACTGGGGACATCAGGGTATTTAAACCCAAGTCTGATTAATGTTGATATATACGGGGACATCAGGGTATTTAAACCCAAGTCTGATTAATGTTGATATATACGGGGAGCATCAGGGTATTTAAACCCAAGTCTGATTAATGTTGATATATACGGGGAGCATCAGGGTATTTAAACCCAAGTCTGATTAATGTTGATATATACGGGGAGCATCAGGGTATTTAAACCCAAGTCTGATTAATGTTGATATATACGGGGAGCATCAGGGTATTTAAACCCAAGTCTGATTAATGTTGATATATACGGGGAGCATCAGGGTATTTAAACCCAAGTCTGATTAATGTTGTTATATACGAGGGACATCAGGGTATTTAAACCCAAGTCTGATTAATGTTGATATATACGGGGACATCAGGGTATTTAAACCCAAGTCTGATTAATGTTGATATATACGGGGGACATCAGGGTATTTAAACCCAAGTCTGATTAATGTTGATATATACGGGGACATCAGGGTATTTAAACCCAAGTCTGATTAATGTTGATATATACGGGGAGCATCAGGGTATTTAAACCCAAGTCTGATTAATGTTGATATATACGGGGACATCAGGGTATTTAAACCCAAGTCTGATTAATGTTGATATATACGGGGACATCAGGGTATTTAAACCCAAGTCTGATTAATGTTGATATATACGGGGGACATCAGGGTATTTAAACCCAAGTCTGATTAATGTTGATATATACGGGGACATCAGGGTATTTAAACCCAAGTCTGATTAATGTTGATATATACGGGGACATCAGGGTATTTAAACCCAAGTCTGATTAATGTTGATATATACGGGGGGCATCAGGGTATTTAAACCCAAGTCTGATTAATGTTGATATATACGGGGGCATCAGGGTATTTAAACCCAAGTCTGATTAATGTTGATATATACGGGGGACATCAGGGTATTTAAACCCAAGTCTGATTAATGTTGATATATACGGGGACATCAGGGTATTTAAACCCAAGTCTGATTAATGTTGATATATACGGGGAGCATCAGGGTATTTAAACCCAAGTCTGATTAATGTTGATATATACGGGGAGCATCAGGGTATTTAAACCCAAGTCTGATTAATGTTGATATATACGGGGAGCATCAGGGTATTTAAACCCAAGTCTGATTAATGTTGATATATACGGGGACATCAGGGTATTTAAACCCAAGTCTGATTAATGTTGATATATACGGGGACATCAGGGTATTTAAACCCAAGTCTGATTAATGTTGATATATACGGGGACATCAGGGTATTTAAACCCAAGTCTGATTAATGTTGATATATACGGGGAGCATCAGGGTATTTAAACCCAAGTCTGATTAATGTTGATATATACGGGGACATCAGGGTATTTAAACCCAAGTCTGATTAATGTTGATATATACGGGGACATCAGGGTATTTAAACCCAAGTCTGATTAATGTTGATATATACGGGGAGCATCAGGGTATTTAAACCCAAGTCTGATTAATGTTGATATATACGGGGAGCATCAGGGTATTTAAACCCAAGTCTGATTAATGTTGATATATACGGGGACATCAGGGTATTTAAACCCAAGTCTGATTAATGTTGATATATACGGGGACATCAGGGTATTTAAACCCAAGTCTGATTAATGTTGATATATACGGGGAGCATCAGGGTATTTAAACCCAAGTCTGATTAATGTTGATATATACGGGGAGCATCAGGGTATTTAAACCCAAGTCTGATTAATGTTGATATATACGGGGAGCATCAGGGTATTTAAACCCAAGTCTGATTAATGTTGATATATACGGGGAGCATCAGGGTATTTAAACCCAAGTCTGATTAATGTTGATATATACGGGGACATCAGGGTATTTAAACCCAAGTCTGATTAATGTTGATATATACGGGGACATCAGGGTATTTAAACCCAAGTCTGATTAATGTTGATATATACGGGGGACATCAGGGTATTTAAACCCAAGTCTGATTAATGTTGATATATACAGGGGACATCAGGGTATTTAAACCCAAGTCTGATTAATGTTGATATATACGGGGAGCATCAGGGTATTTAAACCCAAGTCTGATTAATGTTGATATATACGGGGACATCAGGGTATTTAAACCCAAGTCTGATTAATGTTGATATATACGGGGACATCAGGGTATTTAAACCCAAGTCTGATTAATGTTGATATATACGGGGAGCATCAGGGTATTTAAACCCAAGTCTGATTAATGTTGATATATACGGGGGCATCAGGGTATTTAAACCCAAGTCTGATTAATGTTGATATATACGGGGACATCAGGGTATTTAAACCCAAGTCTGATTAATGTTGATATATACGGGGAGCATCAGGGTATTTAAACCCAAGTCTGATTAATGTTGATATATACGGGGACATCAGGGTATTTAAACCCAAGTCTGATTAATGTTGATATATACGGGGAGCATCAGGGTATTTAAACCCAAGTCTGATTAATGTTGATATATACGGGGACATCAGGGTATTTAAACCCAAGTCTGATTAATGTTGATATATACGGGGGCATCAGGGTATTTAAACCCAAGTCTGATTAATGTTGATATATACGGGGGCATCAGGGTATTTAAACCCAAGTCTGATTAATGTTGATATATACGGGGGCATCAGGGTATTTAAACCCAAGTCTGATTAATGTTGATATATACGGGGGCATCAGGGTATTTAAACCCAAGTCTGATTAATGTTGATATATACGGGGACATCAGGGTATTTAAACCCAAGTCTGATTAATGTTGATATATACGGGGGGCATCAGGGTATTTAAACCCAAGTCTGATTAATGTTGATATATACGGGGACATCAGGGTATTTAAACCCAAGTCTGATTAATGTTGATATATACGGGGAGCATCAGGGTATTTAAACCCAAGTCTGATTAATGTTGATATATACGGGGACATCAGGGTATTTAAACCCAAGTCTGATTAATGTTGATATATACGGGGGCATCAGGGTATTTAAACCCAAGTCTGATTAATGTTGATATATACGGGGGCATCAGGGTATTTAAACCCAAGTCTGATTAATGTTGATATATACGGGGGCATCAGGGTATTTAAACCCAAGTCTGATTAATGTTGATATATACGGGGAGCATCAGGGTATTTAAACCCAAGTCTGATTAATGTTGATATATACGGGGACATCAGGGTATTTAAACCCAAGTCTGATTAATGTTGATATATACGGGGACATCAGGGTATTTAAACCCAAGTCTGATTAATGTTGATATATACGGGGACATCAGGGTATTTAAACCCAAGTCTGATTAATGTTGATATATACGGGGACATCAGGGTATTTAAACCCAAGTCTGATTAATGTTGATATATACGGGGAGCATCAGGGTATTTAAACCCAAGTCTGATTAATGTTGATATATACGGGGACATCAGGGTATTTAAACCCAAGTCTGATTAATGTTGATATATACGGGGACATCAGGGTATTTAAACCCAAGTCTGATTAATGTTGATATATACGGGGAGCATCAGGGTATTTAAACCCAAGTCTGATTAATGTTGATATATACGGGGACATCAGGGTATTTAAACCCAAGTCTGATTAATGTTGATATATACGGGGGACATCAGGGTATTTAAACCCAAGTCTGATTAATGTTGATATATACGGGGACATCAGGGTATTTAAACCCAAGTCTGATTAATGTTGATATATACGGGGAGCATCAGGGTATTTTAACCCAAGTCTGATTAATGTTGATATATACGGGGACATCAGGGTATTTAAACCCAAGTCTGATTAATGTTGATATATACGGGGACATCAGGGTATTTAAACCCAAGTCTGATTAATGTTGATATATACGGGGACATCAGGGTATTTAAACCCAAGTCTGATTAATGTTGATATATACGGGGACATCAGGGTATTTAAACCCAAGTCTGATTAATGTTGATATATACGGGGACATCAGGGTATTTAAACCCAAGTCTGATTAATGTTGATATATTCGGGGAGCATCAGGGTATTTAAACCCAAGTCTGATTAATGTTGATATATACGGGGAGCATCAGGGTATTTAAACCCAAGTATGATTAATGTTGATATATACGGGGACATCAGGGTATTTAAACCCAAGTCTGATTAATGTTGATATATACGGGGAGCATCAGGGTATTTAAACCCAAGTCTGATTAATGTTGATATATACGGGGACATCAGGGTATTTAAACCCAAGTCTGATTAATGTTGATATATACGGGGACATCAGGGTATTTAAACCCAAGTCTGATTAATGTTGATATATACGGGGACATCAGGGTATTTAAACCCAAGTCTGATTAATGTTGATATATACGGGGGACATCAGGGTATTTAAACCCAAGTCTGATTAATGTTGATATATACGGGGAGCATCAGGGTATTTAAACCCAAGTCTGATTAATGTTGATATATACGGGGACATCAGGGTATTTAAACCCAAGTCTGATTAATGTTGATATATACGGGGACATCAGGGTATTTAAACCCAAGTCTGATTAATGTTGATATATACGGGGAGCATCAGGGTATTTAAACCCAAGTATGATTAATGTTGTTATATACGGGGACATCAGGGTATTTAAACCCAAGTCTGATTAAAGTTGATTAATGTTGATATACGGGGACATCAGGGTATTTAAACCCAAGTCTGATTAATGTTGATATATACGGGGACATCAGGGTATTTAAACCCAAGTCTGATTAATGTTGATATATACGGGGAGCATCAGGGTATTTAAACCCAAGTCTGATTAATGTTGATATATACGGGGACATCAGGGTATTTAAACCCAAGTCTGATTAATGTTGATATATACGGGGACATCAGGGTATTTAAACCCAAGTCTGATTAATGTTGATATATACGGGGAGCATCAGGGTATTTAAACCCAAGTCTGATTAATGTTGATATATACGGGGAGCATCAGGGTATTTAAACCCAAGTCTGATTAATGTTGATATATACGGGGACATCAGGGTATTTAAACCCAAGTCTGATTAATGTTGATATATACGGGGGGACATCAGGGTATTTAAACCCAAGTATGATTAAAGTTGATATATTCGGGGAGCATCATGGTATTTAAACCCAAGTCTGATTAATGTTTATGTATACGGGCAGCATCAGGTTATTTAAACACAAGTATGATTAATGTTGTTATATACGGGGACATCAGGGTATTTAAACCCAAGTCTGATTAATGTTGATATATACGGGGAGCATCAGGGTATTTAAACCCAAGTCTGATTAATGTTGATATATACGGGGGACATCAGGGTATTTAAACCCAAGTCTGATTAATGTTGATATATACGGGGGCATCAGGGTATTTAAACCCAAGTCTGATTAATGTTGATATATACGGGGACATCAGGGTATTTAAACCCAAGTCTGATTAAAGTTGATATATACGGGGAGCATCAGGGTATTTAAACCCAAGTCTGATTAATGTTGATATATACGGGGACATCAGGGTATTTAAACCCAAGTCTGATTAATGTTGATATATACGGGGAGCATCAGGGTATTTAAACCCAAGTCTGATTAATGTTGATATATACGGGGACATCAGGGTATTTAAACCCAAGTCTGATTAATGTTGATATATACGGGGGACATCAGGGTATTTAAACCCAAGTCTGATTAATGTTGATATATACGGGGACATCAGGGTATTTAAACCCAAGTCTGATTAATGTTGATATATACGGGGAGCATCAGGGTATTTAAACCCAAGTCTGATTAATGTTGATATATACGGGGAGCATCAGGGTATTTAAACCCAAGTCTGATTAATGTTGATATATACGGGGGCATCAGGGTATTTAAACCCAAGTCTGATTAATGTTGATATATACGGGGACATCAGGGTATTTAAACCCAAGTCTGATTAATGTTGATATATACGGGGAGCATCAGGGTATTTAAACCCAAGTCTGATTAATGTTGATATATACGGGGAGCATCAGGGTATTTAAACCCAAGTCTGATTAATGTTGATATATACGGGGGACATCAGGGTATTTAAACCCAAGTCTGATTAATGTTGATATATACGGGGGCATCAGGGTATTTAAACCCAAGTCTGATTAATGTTCATATATACAGGGTATTTAAACCCAAGGGGACATCAGGGTATTTAAACCCAAGTCTGATTAATGTTGATATATACGGGGGACATCAGGGTATTTAAACCCAAGTCTGATTAATGTTGATATATACGGGGGACATCAGGGTATTTAAACCCAAGTCTGATTAATGTTGATATATACGGGGACATCAGGGTATTTAAACCCAAGTCTGATTAATGTTGATATATACGGGGAGCATCAGGGTATTTAAACCCAAGTCTGATTAATGTTGATATATACGGGGACATCAGGGTATTTAAACCCAAGTCTGATTAATGTTGATATATACGGGGAGCATCAGGGTATTTAAACCCAAGTCTGATTAATGTTGATATATACGGGGACATCAGGGTATTTAAACCCAAGTCTGATTAATGTTGATATATACGGGGGCATCAGGGTATTTAAACCCAAGTCTGATTAATGTTGATATATACGGGGGCATCAGGGTATTTAAACCCAAGTCTGATTAATGTTGATATATACGGGGACATCAGGGTATTTAAACCCAAGTCTGATTAATGTTGATATATACGGGGGCATCAGGGTATTTAAACCCAAGTCTGATTAATGTTGATATATACGGGGACATCAGGGTATTTAAACCCAAGTCTGATTAATGTTGATATATACGGGGGCATCAGGGTATTTAAACCCAAGTCTGATTAATGTTGATATATACGGGGACATCAGGGTATTTAAACCCAAGTCTGATTAATGTTGATATATACGGGGGCATCAGGGTATTTAAACCCAAGTCTGATTAATGTTGATATATACGGGGGGCATCAGGGTATTTAAACCCAAGTCTGATTAATGTTGATATATACGGGGACATCAGGGTATTTAAACCCAAGTCTGATTAATGTTGATATATACAGGGGGGAGCATCAGGGTATTTAAACCCAAGTCTGATTAATGTTGATATATACGGGGACATCAGGGTATTTAAACCCAAGTCTGATTAATGTTGATATATACGGGGACATCAGGGTATTTAAACCCAAGTCTGATTAATGTTGATATATACGGGGGACATCAGGGTATTTAAACCCAAGTCTGATTAATGTTGATATATACGGGGACATCAGGGTATTTAAACCCAAGTCTGATTAATGTTGATATATACGGGGAGCATCAGGGTATTTAAACCCAAGTCTGATTAATGTTATATACCAAGACATCAGGGTATTTAAACCCAAGTCTGATTAATGTTGATATATACGGGGACATCAGGGTATTTAAACCCAAGTCTGATTAATGTTGATATATACGGGGAGCATCAGGGTATTTAAACCCAAGTCTGATTAATGTTGATATATACGGGGGACATCAGGGTATTTAAACCCAAGTCTGATTAATGTTGATATATACGGGGAGCATCAGGGTATTTAAACCCAAGTCTGATTAATGTTGATATATACGGGGACATCAGGGTATTTAAACCCAAGTCTGATTAATGTTGATATATACGGGGAGCATCAGGGTATTTAAACCCAAGTCTGATTAATGTTGATATATACGGGGACATCAGGGTATTTAAACCCAAGTCTGATTAATGTTGATATATACGGGGAGCATCAGGGTATTTAAACCCAAGTCTGATTAATGTTGATATATACGGGGACATCAGGGTATTTAAACCCAAGTCTGATTAATGTTGATATATACGGGGGCATCAGGGTATTTAAACCCAAGTCTGATTAATGTTGATATATACGGGGAGCATCAGGGTATTTAAACCCAAGTCTGATTAATGTTGATATATACGGGGAGCATCAGGGTATTTAAACCCAAGTCTGATTAATGTTGATATATACGGGGACATCAGGGTATTTAAACCCAAGTCTGATTAATGTTGATATATACGGGGAGCATCAGGGTATTTAAACCCAAGTCTGATTAATGTTGATATATACGGGGGCATCAGGGTATTTAAACCCAAGTCTGATTAATGTTGATATATACGGGGAGCATCAGGGTATTTAAACCCAAGTCTGATTAATGTTGATATATACGGGGGACATCAGGGTATTTAAACCCAAGTCTGATTAATGTTGATATATACGGGGACATCAGGGTATTTAAACCCAAGTCTGATTAATGTTGATATATACGGGGGACATCAGGGTATTTAAACCCAAGTCTGATTAATGTTGATATATACGGGGACATCAGGGTATTTAAACCCAAGTCTGATTAATGTTGATATATACGGGGAGCATCAGGGTATTTAAACCCAAGTCTGATTAATGTTGATATATACGGGGACATCAGGGTATTTAAACCCAAGTCTGATTAATGTTGATATATACGGGGAGCATCAGGGTATTTAAACCCAAGTCTGATTAATGTTGATATATACGGGGGACATCAGGGTATTTAAACCCAAGTCTGATTAATGTTGATATATACGGGGACATCAGGGTATTTAAACCCAAGTCTGATTAATGTTGATATATACGGGGACATCAGGGTATTTAAACCCAAGTCTGATTAATGTTGATATATACGGGGGACATCAGGGTATTTAAACCCAAGTCTGATTAATGTTGATATATACGGGGACATCAGGGTATTTAAACCCAAGTCTGATTAATGTTGATATATACGGGGACATCAGGGTATTTAAACCCAAGTCTGATTAATGTTGATATATACGGGGGGCATCAGGGTATTTAAACCCAAGTCTGATTAATGTTGATATATACGGGGACATCAGGGTATTTAAACCCAAGTCTGATTAATGTTGATATATACGGGAGCATCAGGGTATTTAAACCCAAGTCTGATTAATGTTGATATATACGGGGACATCAGGGTATTTAAACCCAAGTCTGATTAATGTTGATATATACGGGGAGCATCAGGGTATTTAAACCCAAGTCTGATTAATGTTGATATATACGGGGACATCAGGGTATTTAAACCCAAGTCTGATTAATGTTGATATATACGGGGGACATCAGGGTATTTAAACCCAAGTCTGATTAATGTTGATATATACGGGGACATCAGGGTATTTAAACCCAAGTCTGATTAATGTTGATATATACGGGGGACATCAGGGTATTTAAACCCAAGTCTGATTAATGTTGATATATACGGGGGACATCAGGGTATTTAAACCCAAGTCTGATTAATGTTGATATATACGGGGAGCATCAGGGTATTTAAACCCAAGTCTGATTAATGTTGATATATACGGGGGACATCAGGGTATTTAAACCCAAGTCTGATTAATGTTGATATATACGGGGACATCAGGGTATTTAAACCCAAGTCTGATTAATGTTGATATATACGGGGACATCAGGGTATTTAAACCCAAGTCTGATTAATGTTGATATATACGGGGACATCAGGGTATTTAAACCCAAGTCTGATTAATGTTGATATATACGGGGACATCAGGGTATTTAAACCCAAGTCTGATTAATGTTGATATATACGGGGACATCAGGGTATTTAAACCCAAGTCTGATTAATGTTGATATATACGGGGAGCATCAGGGTATTTAAACCCAAGTCTGATTAATGTTGATATATACGGGGGCATCAGGGTATTTAAACCCAAGTCTGATTAATGTTGATATATACGGGGGGCATCAGGGTATTTAAACCCAAGTCTGATTAATGTTGATATATACGGGGGCATCAGGGTATTTAAACCCAAGTCTGATTAATGTTGATATATACGGGGACATCAGGGTATTTAAACCCAAGTCTGATTAATGTTGATATATACGGGGGGACATCAGGGTATTTAAACCCAAGTCTGATTAAAGTTGATATATACGGGAGCATCAGGGTATTTAAACCCAAGTCTGATTAATGTTGATATATACGGGGGACATCAGGGTATTTAAACCCAAGTCTGATTAATGTTGATATATACGGGGGACATCAGGGTATTTAAACCCAAGTCTGATTAATGTTGATATATACGGGGACATCAGGGTATTTAAACCCAAGTCTGATTAATGTTGATATATACGGGGAGCATCAGGGTATTTAAACCCAAGTCTGATTAATGTTGATATATACGGGGACATCAGGGTATTTAAACCCAAGTCTGATTAATGTTGATATATACGGGGACATCAGGGTATTTAAACCCAAGTCTGATTAATGTTGATATATACAGGGGACATCAGGGTATTTAAACCCAAGTCTGATTAATGTTGATATATACGGGGAGCATCAGGGTATTTAAACCCAAGTCTGATTAATGTTGATATATACGGGGACATCAGGGTATTTAAACCCAAGTCTGATTAATGTTGATATATACAGGGACATCAGGGTATTTAAACCCAAGTCTGATTAAAGTTGATATATAGGGGGACATCAGGGTATTTAAACCCAAGTCTGATTAATGTTGATATATACGGGGGCATCAGGGTATTTAAACCCAAGTCTGATTAATGTTGATATATACAGGGGACATCAGGGTATTTAAACCCAAGTCTGATTAATGTTGATATATACGGGGTCATCAGGGTATTTAAACCCAAGTCTGATTAATGTTGATATATACAGGGGGCATCAGGGTATTTAAACCCAAGTCTGATTAATGTTGATATATACGGGGGACATCAGGGTATTTAAACCCAAGTCTGATTAATGTTGATATATACGGGGAGCATCAGGGTATTTAAACCCAAGTCTGATTAATGTTGATATATACGGGGGCATCAGGGTATTTAAACCCAAGTCTGATTAATGTTGATATATACGGGGACATCAGGGTATTTAAACCCAAGTCTGATTAATGTTGATATATACGGGGACATCAGGGTATTTAAACCCAAGTCTGATTAATGTTGATATATACGGGGGACATCAGGGTATTTAAACCGATTAATGTTGATATATACGGGGGACATCAGGGTATTTAAACCCAAGTCTGATTAATGTTGATATATACGGGGAGCATCAGGGTATTTAAACCCAAGTCTGATTAATGTTGATATATACGGGGGACATCAGGGTATTTAAACCCAAGTCTGATTAATGTTGATATATACGGGGACATCAGGGTATTTAAACCCAAGTCTGATTAATGTTGATATATACGGGGGACATCAGGGTATTTAAACCCAAGTCTGATTAATGTTGATATATACGGGGGCATCAGGGTATTTAAACCCAAGTCTGATTAATGTTGATATATACGGGGAGCATCAGGGTATTTAAACCCAAGTCTGATTAATGTTGATATATACGGGGACATCAGGGTATTTAAACCCAAGTCTGATTAATGTTGATATATACGGGGACATCAGGGTATTTAAACCCAAGTCTGATTAATGTTGATATATACGGGGGCATCAGGGTATTTAAACCCAAGTCTGATTAATGTTGATATATACGGGGGCATCAGGGTATTTAAACCCAAGTCTGATTAATGTTGATATATACGGGAGCATCAGGGTATTTAAACCCAAGTCTGATTAATGTTGATATATACGGGAGACATCAGGGTATTTAAACCCAAGTCTGATTAATGTTGATATATACGGGGAGCATCAGGGTATTTAAACCCAAGTCTGATTAATGTTGATATATACGGGGACATCAGGGTATTTAAACCCAAGTCTGATTAATGTTGATATATACGGGGGACATCAGGGTATTTAAACCCAAGTCTGATTAATGTTGATATATACGGGGAGCATCAGGGTATTTAAACCCAAGTCTGATTAATGTTGATATATACGGGGCATCAGGGTATTTAAACCCAAGTCTGATTAATGTTGATATATACGGGGGACATCAGGGTATTTAAACCCAAGTCTGATTAATGTTGATATATACGGGGGACATCAGGGTATTTAAACCCAAGTCTGATTAATGTTGATATATACGGGGACATCAGGGTATTTAAACCCAAGTCTGATTAATGTTGATATATACGGGGAGCATCAGGGTATTTAAACCCAAGTCTGATTAATGTTGATATATACGGGGACATCAGGGTATTTAAACCCAAGTCTGATTAATGTTGATATATACGGGGGACATCAGGGTATTTAAACCCAAGTCTGATTAATGTTGATATATACGGGGAGCATCAGGGTATTTAAACCCAAGTCTGATTAATGTTGATATATACGGGGACATCAGGGTATTTAAACCCAAGTCTGATTAATGTTGATATATACGGGGAGCATCAGGGTATTTAAACCCAAGTCTGATTAATGTTGATATATACGGGGACATCAGGGTATTTAAACCCAAGTCTGATTAATGTTGATATATACGGGGGCATCAGGGTATTTAAACCCAAGTCTGATTAATGTTGATATATACGGGGCATCAGGGTATTTAAACCCAAGTCTGATTAATGTTGATATATACGGGGAGCATCAGGGTATTTAAACCCAAGTCTGATTAATGTTGATATATACGGGGACATCAGGGTATTTAAACCCAAGTCTGATTAATGTTGATATATACGGGGGCATCAGGGTATTTAAACCCAAGTCTGATTAATGTTGATATATACGGGGACATCAGGGTATTTAAACCCAAGTCTGATTAATGTTGATATATACGGGGACATCAGGGTATTTAAACCCAAGTCTGATTAATGTTGATATATACGGGGGGACATCAGGGTATTTAAACCCAAGTCTGATTAATGTTGATATATACGGGGAGCATCAGGGTATTTAAACCCAAGTCTGATTAATGTTGATATATACGGGGGGCATCAGGGTATTTAAACCCAAGTCTGATTAATGTTGATATATACGGGGGACATCAGGGTATTTAAACCCAAGTCTGATTAATGTTGATATATACGGGGGCATCAGGGTATTTAAACCCAAGTCTGATTAATGTTGATATATACGGGGGCATCAGGGTATTTAAACCCAAGTCTGATTAATGTTGATATATACGGGGGCATCAGGGTATTTAAACCCAAGTCTGATTAATGTTGATATATACGGGGACATCAGGGTATTTAAACCCAAGTCTGATTAATGTTGATATATACGGGGGCATCAGGGTATTTAAACCCAAGTCTGATTAATGTTGATATATACGGGGACATCAGGGTATTTAAACCCAAGTCTGATTAATGTTGATATATACGGGGACATCAGGGTATTTAAACCCAAGTCTGATTAATGTTGATATATACGGGGAGCATCAGGGTATTTAAACCCAAGTCTGATTAATGTTGATATATACGGGGACATCAGGGTATTTAAACCCAAGTCTGATTAATGTTGATATATACGGGGACATCAGGGTATTTAAACCCAAGTCTGATTAATGTTGATATATACGGGGAGCATCAGGGTATTTAAACCCAAGTCTGATTAAAGTTGATATATACGGGGACATCAGGGTATTTAAACCCAAGTCTGATTAATGTTGATATATACGGGGGACATCAGGGTATTTAAACCCAAGTCTGATTAATGTTGATATATACGGGGACATCAGGGTATTTAAACCCAAGTCTGATTAATGTTGATATATACGGGGAGCATCAGGGTATTTAAACCCAAGTCTGATTAATGTTGATATATACGGGGACATCAGGGTATTTAAACCCAAGTCTGATTAATGTTGATATATACGGGGGACATCAGGGTATTTAAACCCAAGTCTGATTAATGTTGATATATACGGGGACATCAGGGTATTTAAACCCAAGTCTGATTAATGTTGATATATACGGGGAGCATCAGGGTATTTAAACCCAAGTCTGATTAATGTTGATATATACGGGGACATCAGGGTATTTAAACCCAAGTCTGATTAATGTTGATATATACGGGAGCATCAGGGTATTTAAACCCAAGTCTGATTAATGTTGATATATACGGGGGACATCAGGGTATTTAAACCCAAGTCTGATTAATGTTGATATATACGGGGACATCAGGGTATTTAAACCCAAGTCTGATTAATGTTGATATATACGGGGACATCAGGGTATTTAAACCCAAGTCTGATTAATGTTGATATATACGGGGACATCAGGGTATTTAAACCCAAGTCTGATTAATGTTGATATATACGGGGGGCATCAGGGTATTTAAACCCAAGTCTGATTAATGTTGATATATACAGGGGGGACATCAGGGTATTTAAACCCAAGTCTGATTAATGTTGATATATACGGGGACATCAGGGTATTTAAACCCAAGTCTGATTAATGTTGATATATACGGGGACATCAGGGTATTTAAACCCAAGTCTGATTAATGTTGATATATACGGGGGACATCAGGGTATTTAAACCCAAGTCTGATTAATGTTGATATATACGGGGAGCATCAGGGTATTTAAACCAAGTCTGATTAAAGTTGATATATATTTAAACCAAAGGGACATCAGGGTATTTAAACCCAAGTCTGATTAATGTTGATATATACGGGGACATCAGGGTATTTAAACCCAAGTCTGATTAAAGTTGATATATACGGGGACATCAGGGTATTTAAACCCAAGTCTGATTAATGTTGATATATACGGGGAGCATCAGGGTATTTAAACCCAAGTCTGATTAATGTTGATATATACGGGGGACATCAGGGTATTTAAACCCAAGTCTGATTAATGTTGATATATACGGGGAGCATCAGGGTATTTAAACCCAAGTCTGATTAATGTTGATATATACACGGGGACATCAGGGTATTTAAACCCAAGTCTGATTAATGTTGATATATACGGGGACATCAGGGTATTTAAACCCAAGTCTGATTAATGTTGATATA